>NW_028276627.1:15000-52500 GCF_052056855.1 Sturnus vulgaris | reverse complement strand
AGGAAGGAAGGATTCCAGGAAGGAAGGAAGTAAGGATTCCAGGAAGGAAGGAAGGAAGGAAGGAAGGATTCCAGGAACGAGGAAGGAGTCCAGGAAGGAAGGAAGGAAGGCTTCCAGGAAGGAAGAAGGAAGGAAGGATTCCAGGAAGGATTCCAGGATGGATTCCAGGAAGGATTCCAGGAAGGAAGGATTCCAGGAAGGAAGGATTCCAGGAAGGAAGGATTCCAGGAAGGAAAGAAGGATTCCAGGAGGAAGGATTCCAGGAAGGATTCCAGGAAGGAAGGATTCCAGGAAGGGAAGGATTCCAGGAAGGAAGGAAGTATTCCAGGAAGGAAGGATTCCAGGAAGGAAGGATTCCAGGAAGGAAGGAAGGATTCCAGGAAGGAAGGAAGGAAGGATTCCAGGAAGGAAGGAAGTAAGGAAGGAAGGATTCCAGGAAGGATTCCAGGAAGGATTCCAGGAAGGATTCAGGAAGGATTCCAGGAAGGAAGGAAGGATTCCAGGAAGGAAGGAAGGATTCCAGGAAGGAAGGATTCCAGGAAGGAAGGATTCCAGGAAGGATGGAAGGATTCAGGAAGGAAAGAAGGATTCCAGGAAGGAAGGAAGGAAGGAAGGATTCCAAGGAAGGAAGGATTCCAGGAAGGAAGGATTCCAGGAAGGGAAGGAGGATTCCAGGAAGGAAGGATTCCAGGAAGGAAGGATTCCAGGAAGGAAGGAAGGATTCCAGGAAGGAAGGAAGGAAGGATTCCAGGAAGGAAGAAGGAAGGAAGGAAGGATTCCTGGAAGGATTCCAGAAGGATTCCAGGAAGGATTCAGGAAGGATTCCAGGAAGGAAGGATTCCAGGAAGGATTCCAGGAAGGAAGGAAGGAAAGGAAGGAAGGAAGGAAGGATTCCAGGAAGGAAGGAAGGAAGGAAGGATTCCAGGAAGGAAGGAAGGATTCCAGGAAGGAAGGATTCCAGGAAGGAAGGATTCCAGGAAGGAAGGAAGTATTCCAGGAAGGAAGGAAGGATTCCAGGAAGGAAGGATCCAGGAAGGAAGGATTCCAGGAAGGAAGGAAGGAAGGAAGGAAGGAAGGAAGGAAGGAAGGAAGGAAGGAAGGAAGGAAGGAAGGAAGGAAAGGAAGGAAGGAAGGGAAGGAAGGAGGAAGGAAGGAAGGAAGGAAGGAAGGAAGGAAGGAAGGAAGGAATCTAGGAAGGAAGGACTCCAGGAAGGAAGGAAGGAAGGAAGGAAGGAAGGATGGAAGGAAGGAAGGAAGGAAGGAATCTAGGAAGGAAGGACTCCAGGAAGGAAGGACTCCAGGAAGGAAGGATTCCAGGAAGGATTCCAGGAAGGAAGGATTCCAGGAAGGAAGGATACAGGAAGGAAGGAAGTAAGGATTCCAGGAAGGAAGGAAGGAGGAAGGAAGGATTCCAGGAACGAAGGAAGGAGTCCAGGAAGGAAGGAAGGAAGGCTTCCAGGAAGGAAGGAAGGAAGGAAGGATTCCAGGAAGGATTCCAGGATGGATTCCAGGAAGGATTCCAGGAAGGAAGGATTCCAGGAAGGAAGGATTCAGGAAGGAAGGATTTCCAGGAAGGAAAGAAGTATTCCAGGAAGGAAGGATTCCAGAAGGATTCCAGGAAGGAAGGATTCCAGGAAGGAAGGATTCCAGGAAGGAAGGAAGTATTCCAGGAAGGAAGGATTCCAGGAAGGAAGGATTCAGGAAGGAAGGAAGGATTCCAGGAAGGAAGGAAGGAAGGATTCCAGGAAGGAAGGAAGGAAGGAAGGAAGGATTCCAGGAAGGAAGGAAGGAAGGATTCCAGGAAGGATTCCAGGAAGGATTCCAGGAAGAAGGAAGGAAGGAAGGATTCCGGGAAGGAAGGAAGGAAGGAAGGATTCCAGGAAGGAAGGAAGGATTCCAAGAGGAAGAAGGAAGGAAGGATTCCAGGAAGGAACGAAGGAAGGATTCCAGGAAGGAAGGATTCCAGAAGGAAGGAAGGATTCCAGGAAGGAAGGAAGGAAGGAAGGAAGAAGGAAGCAAGGATCCCTAGGAAGGAAGTATTCCAGGAAGGATTGAAGGAAGGAAGGAAGGAAGGATTCCAGGAAGGAAGGATTCCAGGAAGAAGGAAGGAAGGAAGGAAGGATTCCAGGAAGGATTCCAAGAAGGAAGGAAGGAAGGAAGGATTCCAGGAAGGAAGGAAGGAAGGATTCCAGGAAGGATTCCAGGAAGGATTCCAGGAAGGATTCCAGGAAGGATTCCAGGAAGGATTCCAGGAAGGATTCCAGGAAGGATTCCAGGAAGGATTCCAGGAAGGGAAGGAAGGAAGGAAGGAAGGAAGGAAGGAAGGAAGGAAGGAAGGAAGGAAGGAAGGAAGGAAGGAAGGAGGAAGGAAGGAAGGAAGGAAGGAAGGAAGGAAGGAAGGAAGGAAGGAAGGAAGGAAGGAAGGAAGGATTCCAGGAAGGATTCCAGGAAGGATTCCAGGAAGGATTCCAGGAAGGATTCCAGGAAGGAAGGAAGGAAGGAAGGAAGGAAGGAAGGAAGGAAGGAAGGAAGGAAGGAAGGAAGGAAGGAAGGAAGGATGGAAGTAAGGAAGGAAGGAAGGAAGGAATCCTAGGAAGGAAGGACTCCAGGAAGGAAGGATTCCAGGAAGGAAGGACTCCAGGAAGGAAGGATTCCAGGAAGGAAGGAAGGATTCCAGGAAGGAAAGAAGGATTCCAGGAAGGAAGGATTCCAGGAAGGAAGCATTCCAGGAAGGAAGGAAGGATTCCAGGAAGGAAGGAAGGATTCCAGGAAGGAAGGATTCCAGGAAGGAAGGAAGGATTCCAGGAAGGAAGGAAGGATTCCAGGAAGGAAGGAAGGAAGGAAGGATTCCAGGAAGGAAGGATTCCAGGAAGGAAGGATTCCAGGAAGGAAGGAAGGATTCCAGGAAGGAAGGATTCCAGGAGGAACGATTCCAGGAAGGAAGGAAGGATTCAGGAAGGAAGGAAGGAAGGATTCCAGGAAGGAAGGAAGGAAGGAAGGAAGGATTCCTGGAAGGAGATTCCAGGAAGGATTCCAGGAAGGATTCCAGGAAGGATTCCAGGAAAGAAGGAAGGAAGGATTCCAGGAAGGAAGGAAGGAATGAAGGATTCCAGGAAGGGAAGGAAGGATTCCAGGAAGGAAGGATTCCCAGGAAGGAGGAATTCCAGGAAGGAAGGAAGGATTCCAGGAAGGAAGGAAGGATTCAGGAAGGAAGGATTTCCAGAAGGAAGGATTCCAGGAAGGAAGGAAGGAAGGAAGGAAGGATTCCAGGAAGGAAGGATTCTAGGAAGGAAGGATTCCAGGAAGGAGGAAGGAAGGAAGGAAGAAGGAAGGAAGGAAGAATCCTAGGAAGGAAGGACTCCAGGAAGGAAGGAAGGAAGGAAGGAAGGAAGGAAGGAAGGAATCTAGGAAGGAAGGACTCCAGGAAGGAGGACTCCAGGAAGGAAGGATTCCAGGAAGGATTCCAGGAAGGAAGGATTCCAGGAAGGAAGGATTCCAGGAAGGAAGGAAGGAAGGAAGGAAGGAATCTAGGAAGGAAGGACTCCAGGAAGGAAGGACTCCAGGAAGGAAAGATTCCAGGAAGGATTCCAGGAAGGAAGGATTCCAGGAAGGAAGGATTCCAGGAAGGAAGGAAGTAAGGATTCCAGGAAGGAAGGAAGGAAGGAAGGAAGGATTCCAGGAACGAAGGAAGGAGTCCAGGAAGGAAGGAAGGAAGGCTTCCAGGAAGGAAGGAAGGAAGGAAGGATTCCAGGAAGGATTCCAGGATGGATTCCAGGAAGGATTCCAGGAAGGAAGGATTCCAGGAAGGAAGGATTCCAGGAAGGAAGGATTCCAGGAAGGAAAGAAGGATTCCAGGAAGGAAGGATTCCAGGAAGGATTCCAGGAAGGAAGGATTCCAGGAAGGAAGGATTCCAGGAAGGAAGGAAGTATTCCAGGAAGGAAGGATTCCAGGAAGGAAGGATTCCAGGAAGGAAGGAAGGATTCCAGGAAGGAAGGAAGGAAGGATTCCAGGAAGGAAGGAAGGAAGGAAGGAAGGATTCCAGGAAGGAAGGAAGGAAGGATTCCAGGAAGGATTCCAGGAAGGATTCCAGGAAGGAAGGAAGGAAGGAAGGATTCCGGGAAGGAAGGAAGGAAGGAAGGAAGGAAGGATTCCAGGAAGGAAGGAAGGATTCCAAGAAGGAAGGAAGGAAGGAAGGATTCCAGGAAGGAACGAAGGAAGGATTCCAGGAAGGAAGGATTCCAGGAAGGAAGGATTCCAGGAAGGATTCCAGGATGGATTCCAGGAAGGAAGGAAGGAAGGAAGGAAGGAAGGATCCCAGGAAGGAAGTATTCCAGGAAGGATTGAAGGAAGGAAGGAAGGAAGGATTCCAGGAAGGAAGGATTCCAGGAAGGAAGGATTCCAGGAAGGATTCCAAGAAGGAAGGAAGGAAGGAAGGATTCCAGTAAGGAAGGATTCCAGGAAGGAAGGATTCCAGGAAGGAAGGAAGGATTCCAGGAAGGAAGGAAGGAAGGATTCCAGGAAGGAAGGAAGGAAGGAAGGAAGGATTCCTGGAAGGATTCCAGGAAGGATTCCAGGAAGGATTCCAGGAAGGATTCCAGGAAGGAAGGATTCCAGGAAGGATTCCAGGAAGGATTCCAGGAAGGAAGGAAGGAAGGAAGGATTCCAGGAAGGAAGGAAGGAAGGATTCGAGGAAGGAAGGAAGGAAGGAAGGAAGGATTCCTGGAAGGATTCCAGGAAGGATTCCAGGAAGGATTCCAGGAAGGATTCCAGGAAGGAAGGATTCCAGGAAGGATTCCAGGAAGGATTCCAGGAAGGAAGGAAGGAAGGAAGGATTCCAGGAAGGAAGGAAGGAATGAAGGATTCCAGGAAGGAAGGAAGGATTCCAGGAAGGAAGGATTCCAGGAAGGAAGGATTCCAGGAAGGAAGGAAGGATTCCAGGAAGGAAGGAAGGATTCCAGGAAGGAAGGATTCCAGGAAGGAAGGATTCCAGGAAGGAAGGAAGGAAGGAAGAAAGGATGGAAGTAAGGAAGGAAGGAAGGAAGGAATCTAGGAAGGAAGGATTCCAGGAAGGAAGGATTCCAGGAAGGAAGGACTCCAGGAAGGAAGGATTCCAGGAAGGAAGGAAGGATTCCAGGAAGGAAAGAAGGATTCCAGGAAGGAAGGATTCCAGGAAGGAAGCATTCCAGGAAGGAAGGAAGGATTCCAGGAAGGAAGGAAGGATTCCAGGAAGGAAGGAAGGATTCAAGGAAGTATTCCAGGAAGGAAGGAAGGAAGGAAGGAAGGAAGGAAGGAAGGAAGGAAGGAAGGAAGGAAGGAAGGAAGGAAGGAAGGAAGGAAGGAAGGAAGGAAGGAAGGAAGGAATCTAGGAAGGAAGGACTCCAGGAAGGAAGGAAGGAAGGAAGGAAGGAAGGAAGGAAGGAAGGAAGGAAGGAAGGAAGGAAGGAAGGAAGGAAGGAATCTAGGAAGGAAGGACTCCAGGAAGGAAGGACTCCAGGAAGGAAGGATTCCAGGAAGGATTCCAGGAAGGAAGGATTCCAGGAAGGAAGGATTCCAGGAAGGAAGGAAGTAAGGATTCCAGGAAGGAAGGAAGGAAGGATTCCAGGAAGGATTCCAGGAAGGATTCCAGGAAGGAGTCCAGGAAGGAAGGAAGGAAGGAAGGAAGGAAGGAAGGAAGGAAGGAAGGAAGGAAGGAAGGAAGGAAGGAAGGATTCCAGGAAGGATTCCAGGAAGGATTCCAGGAAGGATTCCAGGAAGGATTCCAGGAAGGAAGGAAGGAAGGAAGGAAGGAAGGAAGGAAGGATGGAAGGAAGGAAGGAAGGAAGGATGGAAGTAAGGAAGGAAGGAAGGAAGGAAGGAATCTAGGAAGGAAGGACTCCAGGAAGGAAGGATTCCAGGAAGGAAGGACTCCAGGAAGGAAGGATTCCAGGAAGGAAGGAAGGATTCCAGGAAGGAAAGAAGGATTCCAGGAAGGAAGGATTCCAGGAAGGAAGCATTCCAGGAAGGAAGGAAGGATTCCAGGAAGGAAGGAAGGATTCCAGGAAGGAAGGATTCCAGGAAGGAAGGATTCCAGGAAGGAAGGAAGGATTCCAGGAAGGAAAGAAGGATTCCAGGAAGGAAGGAAGGAAGGAAGGATTCCAGGAAGGAAGGATTCCAGGAAGGAAGGATTCCAGGAAGGAAGGAAGGATTCCAGGAAGGAAGGATTCCAGGAAGGAAGGATTCCAGGAAGGAAGGAAGGATTCCAGGAAGGAAGGAAGGAAGGATTCCAGGAAGGAAGGAAGGAAGGAAGGAAGGATTCCTGGAAGGATTCCAGGAAGGATTCCAGGAAGGATTCCAGGAAGGATTCCAGGAAGGAAGGATTCCAGGAAGGATTCCAGGAAGGATTCCAGGAAGGAAGGAAGGAAGGATTCCAGGAAGGAAGGAAGGAAGGAAGGATTCCAGGAAGGAAGGAAGGATTCCAGGAAGGAAGGATTCCAGGAAGGAAGGATTCCAGGAAGGAAGGAAGGATTCCAGGAAGGAAGGAAGGATTCCAGGAAGGAAGGATTCCAGGAAGGAAGGATTCCAGGAAGGAAGGAAGGAAGGAAGGAAGGATTCCAGGAAGGAAGGATTCTAGGAAGGAAGGATTCCAGGAAGGAAGGAAGGAAGGAAGGAAGGAAGGAAGGAAGGAATCTAGGAAGGAAGGACTCCAGGAAGGAAGGATTCCAGGAAGGAAGGAAGGAAGGAAGGAAGGAATCTAGGAAGGAAGGACTCCAGGAAGGAAGGACTCCAGGAAGGAAGGATTCCAGGAAGGATTCCAGGAAGGAAGGATTCCAGGAAGGAAGGATTCCAGGAAGGAAGGAAGGAAGGAAGGAAGGAATCTAGGAAGGAAGGACTCCAGGAAGGAAGGACTCCAGGAAGGAAGGATTCTAGGAAGGATTCCAGGAAGGAAGGATTCCAGGAAGGAAGGATTCCAGGAAGGAAGGAAGTAAGGATTCCAGGAAGGAAGGAAGGAAGGAAGTAAGGATTCCAGGAAGGAAGGAAGGAGTCCAGGAAGGAAGGAAGGAAGGCTTCCAGGAAGGAAGGAAGGAAGGAAGGATTCCAGGAAGGATTCCAGGATGGATTCCAGGAAGGATTCCAGGAAGGAAGGATTCCAGGAAGGAAGGATTCCAGGAAGGAAGGATTCCAGGAAGGAAAGAAGGATTCCAGGAAGGAAGGATTCCAGGAAGGAAGGATTCCAGGAAGGAAGGATTCCAGGAAGGAAGGAAGGATTCCAGGAAGGAAGGAAGGAAGGATTCCAGGAAGGAAGGAAGGAAGGAATGAAGGATTCCTGGAAGGATTCCCGGAAGGATTCCAGGAAGGATTCCAGGAAGGATTCCAGGAAGGAAGGATTCCAGGAAGGATTCCAGGAAGGATTCCAGGAAGGAAGGAAGGAAGGATTCCAGGAAGGAAGGAAGGAATGAAGGATTCCAGGAAGGAAGGAAGGATTCCAGGAAGGAAGGATTCCAGGAAGGAAGGATTCCAGGAAGGAAGGAAGGATTCCAGGAAGGAAGGAAGGATTCCAGGAAGGAAGGATTCCAGGAAGGAAGGAAGGAAGGAAGGAAGGATTCGAGGAAGGAAGGATTCTAGGAAGGAAGGATTCCAGGAAGGAAGGAAGGAAGGAAGGAAGGAAGGAAGGAAGGAATCTAGGAAGGAAGGACTCCAGGAAGGAAGGAAGGATTCCAGGAAGGAAGGATTCCAGGAAGGAACGATTCCAGGAAGGAAGGAAGGATTCCAGGAAGGAAGGAAGGAAGGATTCCAGGAAGGAAGGAAGGAAGGAAGGAAGGATTCCTGGAAGGATTCCAGGAAGGATTCCAGGAAGGATTCCAGGAAGGATTCCAGGAAGGAAGGATTCCAGGAAGGATTCCAGGAAGGATTCCAGGAAGGAAGGAAGGAAGGAAGGATTCCAGGAAGGAAGGAAGGAAGGAAGGATTCCAGGAAGGAAGGAAGGATTCCAGGAAGGAAGGATTCCAGGAAGGAAGGATTCCAGGAAGGAAGGAAGGATTCCAGGAAGGAAGGAAGGATTCCAGGAAGGAAGGATTCCAGGAAGGAAGGATTCCAGGAAGGAAGGAAGGAAGGAAGGAAGGATTCCAGGAAGGAAGGATTCTAGGAAGGAAGGATTCCAGGAAGGAAGGAAGGAAGGAAGGAAGGAAGGAAGGAAGGAAGGAATCTAGGAAGGAAGGACTCCAGGAAGGAAGGAAGGAAGGAAGGAAGGAAGGAAGGAAGGAAGGAAGGAATCTAGGAAGGAAGGACTCCAGGAAGGAAGGACTCCAGGAAGGAAGGATTCCAGGAAGGATTCCAGGAAGGAAGGATTCCAGGAAGGAAGGATTCCAGGAAGGAAGGAAGTAAGGATTCCAGGAAGGAAGGAAGGAAGGAAGGAAGGATTCCAGGAACGAAGGAAGGAGTCCAGGAAGGAAGGAAGGAAGGCTTCCAGGAAGGAAAGAAGGAAGGAAGGATTCCAGGAAGGATTCCAGGATGGATTCCAGGAAGGATTCCAGGAAGGAAGGATTCCAGGAAGGAAGGATTCCAGGAAGGAAGGATTCCAGGAATGAAAGAAGGATTCCAGGAAGGAAGGATTCCAGGAAGGATTCCAGGAAGGAAGGATTCCAGGAAGGAAGGATTCCAGGAAGGAAGGAAGTATTCCAGGAAGGAAGGATTCCAGGAAGGAAGGATTCCAGGAAGGAAGGAAGGATTCCAGGAAGGAAGGAAGGAAGGATTCCAGGAAGGAAGGAAGGAAGGAAGGAAGGAAGGATTCCAGGAAGGAAGGAAGGAAGGATTCCAGGAAGGATTCCAGGAAGGATTCCAGGAAGGAAGGAAGGAAGGAAGGATTCCGGGAAGGAAGGAAGGAAGGAAGGATTCCAGGAAGGAAGGAAGGATTCCAAGAAGGAAGGAAGGAAGGAAGGATTCCAGGAAGGAACGAAGGAAGGATTCCAGGAAGGAAGGATTCCAGGAAGGAAGGAAGGATTCCAGGAAGGAAGGAAGGAAGGAAGGAAGGAAGGAAGGATCCCAGGAAGGAAGTATTCCAGGAAGGATTGAAGGAAGGAAGGAAGGAAGGATTCCAGGAAGGAAGGATTCCAGGAAGGAAGGAAGGAAGGAAGGAAGGATTCCAGGAAGGATTCCAAGAAGGAAGGAAGGAAGGAAGGATTCCAGGAAGGATTCCAGGAAGGATTCCAGGAAGGATTCCAGGAAGGATTCCAGGAAGGATTCCAGGAAGGATTCCAGGAAGGAAGGAAGGAAGGAAGGAAGGAAGGAAGGAAGGAAGGAAGGAAGGAAGGCAGGAAGGAAGGAAGGAAGGAAGGAAGGAAGGAAGGAAGGAAGGAAGGAAGGAAGGAAGGAAGGAAGGAAGGAAGGAAGGAAGGAAGGAAGGAAGGAAGGATGGAAGTAAGGAAGGAAGGAAGGAAGGAATCTAGGAAGGAAGGACTCCAGGAAGGAAGGATTCCAGGAAGGAAGGACTCCAGGAAGGAAGGATTCCAGGAAGGAAGGAAGGATTCCAGGAAGGAAAGAAGGATTCCAGGAAGGAAGGATTCCAGGAAGGAAGCATTCCAGGAAGGAAGGAAGGATTCCAGGAAGGAAGGAAGGATTCCAGGAAGGAAGGATTCCAGGAAGGAAGGAAGGATTCCAGGAAGGAAAGAAGGATTCCAGGAAGGAAGGAAGGAAGGAAGGATTCCAGGAAGGAAGGATTCCAGGAAGGAAGGATTCCAGGAAGGAAGGAAGGATTCCAGGAAGGAAGGATTCCAGGAAGGAACGATTCCAGGAAGGAAGGAAGGATTCCAGGAAGGAAGGAAGGAAGGATTCCAGGAAGGAAGGAAGGAAGGAAGGAAGGATTCCTGGAAGGATTCCAGGAAGGATTCCAGGAAGGATTCCAGGAAGGATTCCAGGAAGGAAGGATTCCAGGAAGGATTCCAGGAAGGATTCCAGGAAAGAAGGAAGGAAGGATTCCAGGAAGGAAGGAAGGAATGAAGGATTCCAGGAAGGAAGGAAGGATTCCAGGAAGGAAGGATTCCAGGAAGGAAGGATTCCAGGAAGGAAGGAAGGATTCCAGGAAGGAAGGAAGGATTCCAGGAAGGAAGGATTCCAGGAAGGAAGGATTCCAGGAAGGAAGGAAGGAAGGAAGGAAGGATTCCAGGAAGGAAGGATTCTAGGAAGGAAGGATTCCAGGAAGGAAGGAAGGAAGGAAGGAAGGAAGGAAGGAAGGAAGGAAGGAATCTAGGAAGGAAGGACTCCAGGAAGGAAGGAAGGAAGGAAGGAAGGAAGGAAGGAAGGAATCTAGGAAGGAAGGACTCCAGGAAGGAAGGACTCCAGGAAGGAAGGATTCCAGGAAGGATTCCAGGAAGGAAGGATTCCAGGAAGGAAGGATTCCAGGAAGGAAGGAAGGAAGGAAGGAAGGAATCTAGGAAGGAAGGACTCCAGGAAGGAAGGACTCCAGGAAGGAAGGATTCCAGGAAGGATTCCAGGAAGGAAGGATTCCAGGAAGGAAGGATTCCAGGAAGGAAGGAAGGAAGGATTCCAGGAAGGAAGGAAGGAAGGAAGGAAGGATTCCAGGAACGAAGGAAGGAGTCCAGGAAGGAAGGAAGGAAGGCTTCCAGGAAGGAAGGAAGGAAGGAAGGATTCCAGGAAGGATTCCAGGATGGATTCCAGGAAGGATTCCAGGAAGGAAGGATTCCAGGAAGGAAGGATTCCAGGAAGGAAGGATTCCAGGAAGGAAAGAAGGATTCCAGGAAGGAAGGATTCCAGGAAGGATTCCAGGAAGGAAGGATTCCAGGAAGGAAGGATTCCAGGAAGGAAGGAAGTATTCCAGGAAGGAAGGATTCCAGGAAGGAAGGATTCCAGGAAGGAAGGAAGGATTCCAGGAAGGAAGGAAGGAAGGATTCCAGGAAGGAAGGAAGGAAGGAAGGAAGGATTCCAGGAAGGAAGGAAGGAAGGATTCCAGGAAGGATTCCAGGAAGGATTCCAGGAAGGAAGGAAGGAAGGAAGGATTCCGGGAAGGAAGGAAGGAAGGAAGGATTCCAGGAAGGAAGGAAGGATTCCAAGAAGGAAGGAAGGAAGGAAGGATTCCAGGAAGGAACGAAGGAAGGATTCCAGGAAGGAAGGATTCCAGGAAGGAAGGATTCCAGGAAGGATTCCAGGATGGATTCCAGGAAGGAAGGAAGGAAGGAAGGAAGGAAGGATCCCAGGAAGGAAGTATTCCAGGAAGGATTGAAGGAATGAAGGAAGGAAGGATTCCAGGAAGGAAGGATTCCAGGAAGGAAGGATTCCAGGAAGGATTCCAAGAAGGAAGGAAGGAAGGAAGGATTCCAGGAAGGAAGGATTCCAGGAAGGAAGGATTCCAGGAAGGAAGGAAGGATTCCAGGAAGGAAGGAAGGAAGGATTCCAGGAAGGAAGGAAGGAAGGAAGGAAGGATTCCTGGAAGGATTCCAGGAAGGATTCCAGGAAGGATTCCAGGAAGGATTCCAGGAAGGAAGGATTCCAGGAAGGATTCCAGGAAGGATTCCAGGAAGGAAGGAAGGAAGGAAGGATTCCAGGAAGGAAGGAAGGAATGAAGGATTCCAGGAAGGAAGGAAGGATTCCAGGAAGGAAGGATTCCAGGAAGGAAGGATTCCAGGAAGGAAGGAAGGATTCCAGGAAGGAAGGAAGGATTCCAGGAAGGAAGGATTCCAGGAAGGAAGGATTCCAGGAAGGAAGGAAGGAAGGAAGGAAGGATGGAAGTAAGGAAGGAAGGAAGGAAGGAATCTAGGAAGGAAGGACTCCAGGAAGGAAGGATTCCAGGAAGGAAGGACTCCAGGAAGGAAGGATTCCAGGAAGGAAGGAAGGATTCCAAGAAGGAAGGAAGGAAGGAAGGATTCCAGGAAGGAAGGAAGGATTCCAAGAAGGAAGGAAGGAAGGAAGGATTCCAGGAAGGAACGAAGGAAGGATTCCAGGAAGGAAGGATTCCAGGAAGGAAGGATTCCAGGAAGGATTCCAGGATGGATTACAGGAAGGAAGGAAGGAAGGAAGGAAGGAAGGAAGGATCCCAGGAAGGAAGTATTCCAGGAAGGATTGAAGGAAGGAAGGAAGGAAGGATTCCAGGAAGGAAGGATTCCAGGAAGGAAGGATTCCAGGAAGGATTCCAAGAAGGAAGGAAGGAAGGAAGGATTCCAGGAAGGAAGGATTCCAGGAAGGAAGGATTCCAGGAAGGAAGGAAGGATTCCAGGAAGGAAGGAAGGAAGGATTCCAGGAAGGAAGGAAGGAAGGAAGGAAGGATTCCTGGAAGGATTCCAGGAAGGATTCCAGGAAGGATTCCAGGAAGGATTCCAGGAAGGAAGGATTCCAGGAAGGATTCCAGGAAGGATTCCAGGAAGGAAGGAAGGAAGGAAGGATTCCAGGAAGGAAGGAAGGAATGAAGGATTCCAGGAAGGAAGGAAGGATTCCAGGAAGGAAGGATTCCAGGAAGGAAGGATTCCAGGAAGGAAGGAAGGATTCCAGGAAGGAAGGAAGGATTCCAGGAAGGAAGGATTCCAGGAAGGAAGGATTCCAGGAAGGAAGGAAGGAAGGAAGGAAGGATGGAAGTAAGGAAGGAAGGAAGGAAGGAATCTAGGAAGGAAGGACTCCAGGAAGGAAGGATTCCAGGAAGGAAGGACTCCAGGAAGGAAGGATTCCAGGAAGGAAGGAAGGATTCCAGGAAGGAAAGAAGGATTCCAGGAAGGAAGGATTCCAGGAAGGAAGCATTCCAGGAAGGAAGGAAGGATTCCAGGAAGGAAGGAAGGATTCCAGGAAGGAAGGAAGGATTCAAGGAAGTATTCCAGGAAGGAAGGAAGGAAGGAAGGAAGGAAGGAAGGAAGGAAGGAAGGAAGGAAGGAAGGAAGGAAGGAAGGAAGGAAGGAAGGAAGGAAGGAAGGAAGGAAGGAAGGAAGGAAGGAAGGAAGGAAGGAAGGAAGGAAGGAAGGAATCTAGGAAGGAAGGACTCCAGGAAGGAAGGAAGGAAGGAAGGAAGGAAGGAAGGAAGGAAGGAATCTAGGAAGGAAGGACTCCAGGAAGGAAGGACTCCAGGAAGGAAGGATTCCAGGAAGGATTCCAGGAAGGAAGGATTCCAGGAAGGAAGGAGTCCAGGAAGGAAGGAAGTAAGGATTCCAGGAAGGAAGGAAGGAAGGATTCCAGGAAGGATTCCAGGAAGGATTCCAGGAAGGAGTCCAGGAAGGATTCCAGGAAGGATTCCAGGAAGGAAGGAAGGAAGGAAGGAAGGAAGGAAGGAAGGATGGAAGGAAGGAAGGAAGGAAGGATGGAAGTAAGGAAGGAAGGAAGGAAGGAATCTAGGAAGGAAGGACTCCAGGAAGGAAGGATTCCAGGAAGGAAGGACTCCAGGAAGGAAGGATTCCAGGAAGGAAGGAAGGATTCCAGGAAGGAAAGAAGGATTCCAGGAAGGAAGGATTCCAGGAAGGAAGCATTCCAGGAAGGAAGGAAGGATTCCAGGAAGGAAGGAAGGATTCCAGGAAGGAAGGATTCCAGGAAGGAAGGATTCCAGGAAGGAAGGAAGGATTCCAGGAAGGAAAGAAGGATTCCAGGAAGGAAGGAAGGAAGGAAGGATTCCAGGAAGGAAGGATTCCAGGAAGGAAGGATTCCAGGAAGGAAGGAAGGATTCCAGGAAGGAAGGATTCCAGGAAGGAAGGATTCCAGGAAGGAAGGAAGGATTCCAGGAAGGAAGGAAGGAAGGATTCCAGGAAGGAAGGAAGGAAGGAAGGAAGGATTCCTGGAAGGATTCCAGGAAGGATTCCAGGAAGGATTCCAGGAAGGATTCCAGGAAGGAAGGATTCCAGGAAGGATTCCAGGAAGGATTCCAGGAAGGAAGGAAGGAAGGATTCCAGGAAGGAAGGAAGGAATGAAGGATTCCAGGAAGGAAGGAAGGATTCCAGGAAGGAAGGATTCCAGGAAGGAAGGATTCCAGGAAGGAAGGATTCCAGGAAGGAAGGATTCCAGGAAGGAAGGAAGGATTCCAGGAAGGAAGGAAGGATTCCAGGAAGGAAGGATTCCAGGAAGGAAGGATTCCAGGAAGGAAGGAAGTAAGGAAGGAAGGATTCCAGGAAGGAAGGATTCTAGGAAGGAAGGATTCCAGGAAGGAAGGAAGGAAGGAAGGAAGGAAGGAAGGAAGGAATCTAGGAAGGAAGGACTCCAGGAAGGAAGGAAGGAAGGAAGGAAGGAAGGAAGGAAGGAAGGAATCTAGGAAGGAAGGACTCCAGGAAGGAAGGACTCCAGGAAGGAAGGATTCCAGGAAGGATTCCAGGAAGGAAGGATTCCAGGAAGGAAGGATTCCAGGAAGGAAGGAAGGAAGGAAGGAAGGAATCTAGGAAGGAAGGACTCCAGGAAGGAAGGACTCCAGGAAGGAAGGATTCTAGGAAGGATTCCAGGAAGGAAGGATTCCAGGAAGGAAGGATTCCAGGAAGGAAGGAAGTAAGGATTCCAGGAAGGAAGGAAGGAAGGAAGGAAGGATTCCAGGAACGAAGGAAGGAGTCCAGGAAGGAAGGAAGGAAGGCTTCCAGGAAGGAAGGAAGGAAGGAAGGATTCCAGGAAGGATTCCAGGATGGATTCCAGGAAGGATTCCAGGAAGGAAGGATTCCAGGAAGGAAGGATTCCAGGAAGGAAGGATTCCAGGAAGGAAAGAAGGATTCCAGGAAGGAAGGATTCCAGGAAGGAAGGATTCCAGGAAGGAAGGATTCCAGGAAGGAACGATTCCAGGAAGGAAGGAAGGATTCCAGGAAGGAAGGAAGGAAGGATTCCAGGAAGGAAGGAAGGAAGGAAGGAAGGATTCCAGGAAGGATTCCAGGAAGGATTCCAGGAAGGATTCCAGGAAGGATTCCAGGAAGGAAGGATTCCAGGAAGGATTCCAGGAAGGATTCCAGGAAGGAAGGAAGGAAGGAAGGATTCCAGGAAGGAAGGAAGGAAGGAAGGATTCCAGGAAGGAAGGAAGGATTCCAGGAAGGAAGGATTCCAGGAAGGAAGGATTCCAGGAAGGAAGGAAGGATTCCAGGAAGGAAGGAAGGATTCCAGGAAGGAAGGATTCCAGGAAGGAAGGATTCCAGGAAGGAAGGAAGGAAGGAAGGAAGGATTCCAGGAAGGAAGGATTCTAGGAAGGAAGGATTCCAGGAAGGAAGGAAGGAAGGAAGGAAGGAAGGAAGGAAGGAAGGAATCTAGGAAGGAAGGACTCCAGGAAGGAAGGAAGGAAGGAAGGAAGGAAGGAAGGAAGGAATCTAGGAAGGAAGGACTCCAGGAAGGAAGGACTCCAGGAAGGAAGGATTCCAGGAAGGATTCCAGGAAGGAAGGATTCCAGGAAGGAAGGATTCCAGGAAGGAAGGAAGTAAGGATTCCAGGAAGGAAGGAAGGAAGGAAGGAAGGATTCCAGGAACGAAGGAAGGAGTCCAGGAAGGAAGGAAGGAAGGCTTCCAGGAAGGAAAGAAGGAAGGAAGTATTCCAGGAAGGATTCCAGGATGGATTCCAGGAAGGATTCCAGGAAGGAAGGATTCCAGGAAGGAAGGATTCCAGGAAGGAAGGATTCCAGGAAGGAAAGAAGGATTCCAGGAAGGAAGGATTCCAGGAAGGATTCCAGGAAGGAAGGATTCCAGGAAGGAAGGATTCCAGGAAGGAAGGAAGTATTCCAGGAAGGAAGGATTCCAGGAAGGAAGGATTCCAGGAAGGAAGGAAGGATTCCAGGAAGGAAGGAAGGAAGGATTCCAGGAAGGAAGGAAGGAAGGAAGGAAGGATTCCAGGAAGGATTCCAGGAAGGATTCCAGGAAGGATTCCAGGAAGGATTCCAGGAAGGAAGGAAGGATTCCAGGAAGGAAGGAAGGATTCCAGGAAGGAAGGATTCCAGGAAGGAAGGATTCCAGGAAGGAAGGAAGGATTCCAGGAAGGAAAGGAAGGATTCCAGGAAGGAAGGAAGGAAGGAAGGAAGGAAGGAAGGAAGGAAGGAAGGAAGGAAGGATTGATTCCAGGAAGGAAGCATTCCATGAAGGAAGGATTCCAGGAAGGAAGGATTCCAGGAAGGAAGGAAGGATTCCAGGAGGGAAGGAAGGATTCCAGGAAGGAAGGAAGGAAGGAAGGAAGGAAGGAAGGAAGGAAGGAAGGAAGGAAGGAAGGAAGGAAGGAAGGAAGGAAGGAAGGAAGGAAGGAATGAATCTAGGAAGGAAGGACTCCAGGAAGGAAGGAAGGAAGGAAGGAAGGAAGGAAGGAAGGAAGGAAGGAAGGAAGGAAGGAAGGAAGGAAGGAATCTAGGAAGGAAGGACTCCAGGAAGGAAGGACTCCAGGAAGGAAGGATTCCAGGAAGGATTCCAGGAAGGAAGGATTCCAGGAAGGAAGGATTCCAGGAAGGAAGGAAGTAAGGATTCCAGGAAGGAAGGAAGGAAGGAAGGAAGGATTCCAGGAACGAAGGAAGGAGTCCAGGAAGGAAGGAAGGAAGGCTTCCAGGAAGGAAGGAAGGAAGGAAGGATTCCAGGAAGGATTCCAGGATGGATTCCAGGAAGGATTCCAGGAAGGAAGGATTCCAGGAAGGAAGGATTCCAGGAAGGAAGGATTCCAGGAAGGAAAGAAGTATTCCAGGAAGGAAGGATTCCAGGAAGGATTCCAGGAAGGAAGGATTCCAGGAAGGAAGGATTCCAGGAAGGAAGGAAGTATTCCAGGAAGGAAGGATTCCAGGAAGGAAGGATTCCAGGAAGGAAGGAAGGATTCCAGGAAGGAAGGAAGGAAGGATTCCAGGAAGGAAGGAAGGAAGGAAGGAAGGATTCCAGGAAGGAAGGAAGGAAGGAAGGAATCCAGGAAGGAAGGAAGGATTCCAAGAAGGAAGGAAGGAAGGAAGGATTCCAGGAAGGAACGAAGGAAGGATTCCAGGAAGGAAGGATTCCAGGAAGGAAGGAAGGATTCCAGGAAGGAAGGAAGGAAGGAAGGAAGGAAGGAAGGAAGGAAGGAAGGAAGGAAGGAAGGAAGGAAGGAAGGAAGGAAGGAAGGAAGGAAGGAAGGAAGGAAGGAAGGAAGGAAGGAAGGAAGGAAGGAAGGATTCCGGAAGGAAGCATTCCATGAAGGAAGGATTCCAGGAAGGAAGGATTCCAGGAAGGAAGGAAGGATTCCAGGAGGGAAGGAAGGATTCCAGGAAGGAAGGAAGGATTCCAGGAAGGAAGGAAGGATTCCAGGAAGGAAGGATTCCAGGAAGGAAGGATTCCAGGAAGGAAGGAAGGATTCCAGGAAGGAAAGAAGGATTCCAGGAAGGAAGGAAGGAAGGAAGGATTCCAGGAAGGAAGGATTCCAGGAAGGATTCCAGGAAGGATTCCAGGAAGGAAGGATTCCAGTAAGGATTCCAGGAAGGATTCCAGGAAGGATTCCAGGAAGGAAGGATTCCAGGAAGTAAGGAAGGATTCCAGGAAGGAAGGATGGATTCCACGAAGGTAGGATTCCAGGAAGGAAGGAAGGATTCCAGGAAGGATTCCAGGAAGGAAGGAAGGAAGGATTCCAGGAAGGATTCCAGGAAGGATTCCAGGAAGGAAGGATTCCAGTAAGGATTCCAGGAAGGATTCCAGGAAGGATTCCAGGAAGGAAGGAAGGAAGGAAGGATTCAGGGAAGGATGGAAGGAAGGAAGGATTCCAGGAAGGAAGGAAGGATTCCAAGAAGGAAGGAAGGAAGGAAGGATTCCAGGAAGGAACGAAGGAAGGATTCCAGGAAGGAAGGATTCCAGGAAGGAAGGATTCCAGGAAGGAAGGAAGGATTCCAGGAAGGAAGGAAGGAAGGAAGGATCCCAGGAAGGAAGTATTCCAGGAAGGATTGAAGGAAGGAAGGAAGGAAGGAAGGAAGGAAGGAAGGAAGGAAGGAAGGAAGGAAGGAAGGAAGGAAGGAAGGAAGGAAGGAAGGAAGGAAGGAAGGAAGGAAGGAAGGAAGGAAGGAAGGAAGGAAGGAAGGAAGGAAGGAAGGAAGGAAGGAAGGAAGGAAGGAAGGAAGGAAGGAAGGAAGGAAGGAAGGAAGGAAGGAAGGAAGGAAGGAAGGAAGGAAGGAAGGAAGGAAGGATTCCAGGAAGGATTCCAGGAAGGAAGGATTCCAGGAAGGAAGGATTCCAGGAAGGAAGGAAGTATTCCAGGAAGGAAGGAAGGATTCCAGGAAGGAAGGATTCCAGGAAGGAAGGATTCCAGGAAGGAAGGAAGGAAGGAAGGAAGGAAGGAAGGAAGGAAGGAAGGAAGGAAGGAAGGAAGGAAGGAAGGATTCCGGAAGGAAGCATTCCATGAAGGAAGGATTCCAGGAAGGAAGGATTCCAGGAAGGAAGGAAGGATTCCAGGAGGGAAGGAAGGATTCCAGGAAGGAAGGAAGGATTCCAGGAAGGAAGGAAGGATTCCAGGAAGGAAGGATTCCAGGAAGGAAGGATTTCAGGAAGGAAGGAAGGATTCCAGGAAGGAAAGAAGGATTCCAGGAAGGAAGGAAGGAAGGAAGGATTCCAGGAAGGAAGGATTCCAGGAAGGATTCCAGGAAGGATTCCAGGAAGGAAGGATTCCAGTAAGGATTCCAGGAAGGATTCCAGGAAGGATTCCAGGAAGGAAGGAAGGAAGGAAGGATTCCGGGAAGGAAGGAAGGAAGGAAGGATTCCAGGAAGGAAGGAAGGATTCCAAGAAGGAAGGAAGGAAGGAAGGATTCCAGGAAGGAACGAAGGAAGGATTCCAGGAAGGAAGGATTCCAGGAAGGAAGGATTCCAGGAAGGAAGGAAGGATTCCAGGAAGGAAGGAAGGAAGGAAGGATCCCAGGAAGGAAGTATTCCAGGAAGGATTGAAGGAAGGAAGGAAGGAAGGAAGGAAGGAAGGAAGGAAGGAAGGAAGGAAGGAAGGAAGGAAGGAAGGAAGGAAGGAAGGAAGGAAGGAAGGAAGGAAGGAAGGAAGGAAGGAAGGAAGGAAGGAAGGAAGGAAGGAAGGAAGGAAGGAAGGATTCCAGGAAGGAAGCATTCCATGAAGGAAGGATTCCAGGAAGGAAGGATTCCAGGAAGGAAGGAAGGATTCCAGGAGGGAAGGAAGGATTCCTGGAAGGAAGGAAGGATTCCTGGAAGGAAGGAAGGAAGGAAGGATGGAAGGAAGGAAGGAAGGAAGGAAGGAAGGAAGGAAGGAAGGAAGGAAGGAAGGACTGATGGAATCTAGGAAGGAATGACTCCAGGAAGGAAGGATTCCAGGAAGGAAGGACTCCAGGAAGGAAGGATTCCAGGAAGGAAGGAAGGATTCCAGGAAGGAAAGAAGGATTCCAGGAAGGAAGGATTCCAGGAAGGAAGCATTCCAGGAAGGAAGGAAGGATTCCAGGAAGGAAGGAAGGATTCCAGGAAGGAAGGATTCCAGGAAGGAAGGATTCCAGGAAGGAAGGAAGGAAGGAAGGAAGGAAGGAAGGAAGGAAGGAAGGAAGGAAGGAAGGAAGGAAGGAAGGAAGGATTCCGGAAGGAAGCATTCCATGAAGGAAGGATTCCAGGAAGGAAGGATTCCAGGAAGGAAGGAAGGATTCCAGGAGGGAAGGAAGGATTCCAGGAAGGAAGGAAGGATTCCAGGAAGGAAGGAAGGATTCCAGGAAGGAAGGATTCCAGGAAGGAAGGATTTCAGGAAGGAAGGAAGGATTCCAGGAAGGAAAGAAGGATTCCAGGAAGGAAGGAAGGAAGGAAGGATTCCAGGAAGGAAGGATTCCAGGAAGGATTCCAGGAAGGATTCCAGGAAGGAAGGATTCCAGTAAGGATTCCAGGAAGGATTCCAGGAAGGATTCCAGGAAGGAAGGAAGGAAGGAAGGATTCCGGGAAGGAAGGAAGGAAGGAAGGATTCCAGGAAGGAAGGAAGGATTCCAAGAAGGAAGGAAGGAAGGAAGGATTCCAGGAAGGAACGAAGGAAGGATTCCAGGAAGGAAGGATTCCAGGAAGGAAGGATTCCAGGAAGGAAGGAAGGATTCCAGGAAGGAAGGAAGGAAGGAAGGATCCCAGGAAGGAAGTATTCCAGGAAGGATTGAAGGAAGGAAGGAAGGAAGGAAGGAAGGAAGGAAGGAAGGAAGGAAGGAAGGAAGGAAGGAAGGAAGGAAGGAAGGAAGGAAGGAAGGAAGGAAGGAAGGAAGGAAGGAAGGAAGGAAGGAAGGAAGGATTCCAGGAAGGAAGCATTCCATGAAGGAAGGATTCCAGGAAGGAAGGATTCCAGGAAGGAAGGAAGGATTCCAGGAGGGAAGGAAGGATTCCTGGAAGGAAGGAAGGATTCCTGGAAGGAAGGAAGGAAGGAAGGATGGAAGGAAGGAAGGAAGGAAGGAAGGAAGGAAGGAAGGAAGGAAGGAAGGAAGGACTGATGGAATCTAGGAAGGAATGACTCCAGGAAGGAAGGATTCCAGGAAGGAAGGACTCCAGGAAGGAAGGATTCCAGGAAGGAAGGAAGGATTCCAGGAAGGAAAGAAGGATTCCAGGAAGGAAGGATTCCAGGAAGGAAGCATTCCAGGAAGGAAGGAAGGATTCCAGGAAGGAAGGAAGGATTCCAGGAAGGAAGGATTCCAGGAAGGAAGGATTCCAGGAAGGAAGGAAGGATTCCAGGAAGGAAAGAAGGATTCCAGGAAGGAAGGAAGGAAGGAAGGATTCCAGAAAGGAAGGATTCCAGGAAGGAAGGATTCCAGGAAGGAAGGAAGGATTCCAGGAAGGAAGGATTCCAGGAAGGAAGGATTCCAGGAAGGAAGGAAGGATTCCAGGAAGGAAGGAAGGAAGGATTCCAGGAAGGAAGGAAGGAAGGAAGGAAGGATTCCTGGAAGGATTCCAGGAAGGATTCCAGGAAGGATTCCAGGAAGGATTCCAGGAAGGAAGGATTCCAGGAAGGATTCCAGGAAGGATTCCAGGAAGGAAGGAAGGAAGGAAGGATTCCAGGAAGGAAGGAAGGAAGGAAGGAAGGAAGGATTCCAGGAAGGAAGGATGGAAGGAAGGAAGGAAGGAAGGAAGGAAGGAAGGAAGGAAGGAAGGAAGGAAGGAAGGAAGGAAGGAAGGAAGGAAGGAAGGAAGGAAGGAAGGAAGGAAGGAAGGAAGGAAGGAAGAAAGGAAGGAAGGAAGGAAGGAAGGAAGGAAGGAAGGAAGGAAGGAAGGAAGGAAGGAAGGAAGGAAGGAAGGAAGGAAGGAAGGAAGGAAGGAAGGAAGGAAGGAAGGAAGGAAGGAAGTATTCCAGGATTGAAGGAAGGATTCCAGGAAGGAAGGATTCCAGGAAGGAAGGAAAGAAGGAAGGAAGGAAGGAAGGAAGGAAGGAAGGAAGGGAGAAGGAAGGAAGGAAGGAAGGAAGGAAGGAAGGAAGGAAGGAAGGAAGGAAGGAAGGAAGGAAGGAAGGAAGGAAGGAAGGAAGGAAGGAAGGAAGGAAGGAAGGAAGGAAGGAAGGAAGGAAGGAAGGAAGGAAGGAAGGAAGGAAGGAAGGAAGGAAGGAAGGAAGGAAGGAAGGAAGGAAGGAAGGAAGGAAGGAAGGAAGGAAGGAAGGAAGGAAGGAAGGAAGTATTCCAGGAAGGATTGAAGGAAGGATTCCAGGAAGGAAGGATTCCAGGAAGGAAGGAAAGAAGGAAGGAAGGAAGGAAGGAAGGAAGGAAGGAAGGGAGAAAGGAAGGAAGGAAGGAAGGAAGGAAGGAAGGAAGGAAGGAAGGAAGGAAGGAAGGAAGGAAGGAAGGAAGGAAGGAAGGAAGGAAGGAAGGAAGGAAGGAAGGAAGGAAGGAAGGAAGGAAGGAAGGAAGGAAGGAAGGAAGGAAGGAAGGAAGGAAGGAAGGAAGGAAGGAAGGAAGGAAGGATGCATTCCATGAAGGAAGGATTCCAGGAAGGAAGGATTCCAGGAAGGAAGGAAGGATTCCAGGAGGGAAGGAAGGATTCCAGGAAGGAAGGAAGGAAGGAAGGAAGGAAGGAAGGAAGGAAGGAAGGAAGGAAGGAAGGAAGGAAGGAAGGAAGGAAGGATGGAAGGAAGGAAGGAAGGAAGGAAGGAAGGAAGGAAGGAAGGAAGGAAGGAAGGAAGGAATCTAGGAAGGAAGGACTCCAGGAAGGAAGGATTCCAGGAAGGAAGGACTCCAGGAAGGAAGGATTCCAGGAAGGAAGGAAGGATTCCAGGAAGGAAAGAAGGATTCCAGGAAGGAAGGATTCCAGGAAGGAAGCATTCCAGGAAGGAAGGAAGGATTCCAGGAAGGGAGGAAGGATTCCAGGAATGAAGGATTCCAGGAAGGAAGGATTCCAGGAAGGAAGGAAGGATTCCAGGAAGGAAAGAAGGATTCCAGGAAGGAAGGAAGGAAGGAAGGATTCCAGGAAGGAAGGATTCCAGGAAGGAAGGATTCCAGGAAGGAAGGAAGGATTCCAGGAAGGAAGGATTCCAGGAAGGAACGATTCCAGGAAGGAAGGAAGGATTCCAGGAAGGAAGGAAGGAAGGATTCCAGGAAGGAAGGAAGGATTCCTGGAAGGATTCCTGGAAGGATTCCAGGAAGGATTCCAGGAAGGATTCCAGGAAGGATTCCAGGAAGGAAGGATTCCAGGAAGGATTCCAGGAAGGATTCCAGGAAGGAAGGAAGGAAGGAAGGATTCCAGGAAGGAAGGAAGGAAGGAAGGATTCCAGGAAGGAAGGAAGGATTCCAGGAAGGAAGGATTCCAGGAAGGAAGGATTCCAGGAAGGAAGGAAGGATTCCAGGAAGGAAGGAAGGATTCCAGGAAGGAAGGATTCCAGGAAGGAAGGATTCCAGGAAGGAAGGATTCCAGGAAGGAAGGATTCCAGGAAGGAAGGATTCTAGGAAGGAAGGAATCCAGGAAGGAAGGAAGGAAGGAAGGAAGGAAGGAAGGAAGGAAGGAATCTAGGAAGGAAGGACTCCAGGAAGGAAGGAAGGAAGGAAGGAAGGAAGGAAGGAAGGAAGGAAGGAATCTAGGAAGGAAGGACTCCAGGAAGGAAGGACTCCAGGAAGGAAGGATTCCAGGAAGGATTCCAGGAAGGAAGGATTCCAGGAAGGAAGGATTCCAGGAAGGAAGGAAGTAAGGAATCCAGGAAGGAAGGAAGGAAGGAAGGAAGGATTCCAGGAACGAAGGAAGGAGTCCAGGAAGGAAGGAGTGAAGGCTTCCAGGAAGGAAAGAAGGAAGGAAGGATTCCAGGAAGGATTCCAGGATGGATTCCAGGAAGGATTCCAGGAAGGAAGGATTCCAGGAAGGAAGGATTCCAGGAAGGAAGGATTCCAGGAAGGAAAGAAGGATTCCAGGAAGGAAGGATTCCAGGAAGGATTCCAGGAAGGAAGGATTCCAGGAAGGAAGGATTCCAGGAAGGAAGGAAGTATTCCAGGAAGGAAGGATTCCAGGAAGGAAGGATTCCAGGAAGGAAGGAAGGATTCCAGGAAGGAAGGAAGGAAGGATTCCAGGAAGGAAGGAAGGAAGGAAGGAAGGATTCCAGGAAGGATTCCAGGAAGGATTCCAGGAAGGATTCCAGGAAGGATTCCAGGAAGGAAGGAAGGATTCCAGGAAGGAAGGAAGGATTCCAGGAAGGAAGGATTCCAGGAAGGAAGGATTCCAGGAAGGAAGGAAGGATTCCAGGAAGGAAAGAAGGATTCCAGGAAGGAAGGAAGGAAGGAAGGATTCCAGGAAGGAAGGATTCCAGGAAGGAAGGATTCCAGGAAGGAAGGAAGGATTCCAGGAAGGAAGGATTCCAGGAAGGAAGGATTCCAGGAAGGAAGGAAGGATTCCAGGAAGGAAGGAAGGAAGGATTCCAGGAAGGAAGGAAGGAAGGAAGGAAGGATTCCTGGAAGGATTCCAGGAAGGATTCCAGGAAGGATTCCAGGAAGGATTCCAGGAAGGAAGGATTCCAGGAAGGATTCCAGGAAGGATTCCAGGAAGGAAGGAAGGAAGGAAGGATTCCAGGAAGGAAGGAAGGAAGGAAGGATTCCAGGAAGGAAGGAAGGATTCCAGGAAGGAAGGATTCCAGGAAGGAAGGATTCCAGGAAGGAAGGATTCCAGGAAGGAAGGAAGTATTCCAGGAAGGAAGGAAGGATTCCAGGAAGGAAGGATTCCAGGAAGGAAGGAAGGAAGGAAGGAAGGAAGGAAGGAAGGAAGGAAGGAAGGAAGGAAGGAAGGAAGGAAGGAAGGAAGGAAGGAAGGAAGGAAGGAAGGAAGGAAGGAAGGAAGGAATCTAGGAAGGAAGGACTCCAGGAAGGACTCCAGGAAGGAAGGAAGGAAGGAAGGAAGGAAGGAAGGAAGGAAGGAATCTAGGAAGGAAGGACTCCAGGAAGGAAGGACTCCAGGAAGGAAGGATTCCAGGAAGGATTCCAGGAAGGAAGGATTCCAGGAAGGAAGGAAGTAAGGATTCCAGGAAGGAAGGAAGGAAGGAAGGAAGGATTCCAGGAACGAAGGAAGGAGTCCAGGAAGGAAGGAAGGAAGGCTTCCAGGAAGGAAGGAAGGAAGGAAGGATTCCAGGAAGGATTCCAGGATGGATTCCAGGAAGGATTCCAGGAAGGAAGGATTCCAGGAAGGAAGGATTCCAGGAAGGAAGGATTCCAGGAAGGAAAGAAGTATTCCAGGAAGGAAGGATTCCAGGAAGGATTCCAGGAAGGAAGGATTCCAGGAAGGAAGGATTCCAGGAAGGAAGGAAGTATTCCAGGAAGGAAGGATTCCAGGAAGGAAGGATTCCAGGAAGGAAGGAAGGATTCCAGGAAGGAAAGAAGGATTCCAGGAAGGAAGGATTCCAGGAAGGAAGCATTCCAGGAAGGAAGGAAGGATTCCAGGAAGGAAGGAAGGATTCCAGGAAGGAAGGATTCCAGGAAGGAAGGAAGGATTCCAGGAAGGAAAGAAGGATTCCAGGAAGGAAGGAAGGAAGGAAGGATTCCAGGAAGGAAGGATTCCAGGAAGGAAGGATTCCAGGAAGGAAGGATTCCAGGAAGGAACGATTCCAGGAAGGAAGGAAGGATTCCAGGAAGGAAGGAAGGAAGGATTCCAGGAAGGAAGGAAGGAAGGAAGGAAGGATTCCTGGAAGGATTCCAGGAAGGATTCCAGGAAGGATTCCAGGAAGGATTCCAGGAAAGAAGGAAGGAAGGATTCCAGGAAGGAAGGAAGGAATGAAGGATTCCAGGAAGGAAGGAAGGATTCCAGGAAGGAAGGATTCCAGGAAGGAAGGATTCCAGGAAGGAAGGAAGGATTCCAGGAAGGAAGGAAGGATTCCAGGAAGGAAGGATTCCAGGAAGGAAGGATTCCAGGAAGGAAGGAAGGAAGGAAGGAAGGATTCCAGGAAGGAAGGATTCTAGGAAGGAAGGATTCCAGGAAGGAAGGAAGGAAGGAAGGAAGGAAGGAAGGAAGGAAGGAAGGAATCTAGGAAGGAAGGACTCCAGGAAGGAAGGAAGGAAGGAAGGAAGGAAGGAAGGAAGGAATCTAGGAAGGAAGGACTCCAGGAAGGAAGGACTCCAGGAAGGAAGGATTCCAGGAAGGATTCCAGGAAGGAAGGATTCCAGGAAGGAAGGATTCCAGGAAGGAAGGAAGGAAGGAAGGAAGGAATCTAGGAAGGAAGGACTCCAGGAAGGAAGGACTCCAGGAAGGAAAGATTCCAGGAAGGATTCCAGGAAGGAAGGATTCCAGGAAGGAAGGATTCCAGGAAGGAAGGAAGTAAGGATTCCAGGAAGGAAGGAAGGAAGGAAGGAAGGATTCCAGGAACGAAGGAAGGAGTCCAGGAAGGAAGGAAGGAAGGCTTCCAGGAAGGAAGGAAGGAAGGAAGGATTCCAGGAAGGATTCCAGGATGGATTCCAGGAAGGATTCCAGGAAGGAAGGATTCCAGGAAGGAAGGATTCCAGGAAGGAAGGATTCCAGGAAGGAAAGAAGGATTCCAGGAAGGAAGGATTCCAGGAAGGATTCCAGGAAGGAAGGATTCCAGGAAGGAAGGATTCCAGGAAGGAAGGAAGTATTCCAGGAAGGAAGGATTCCAGGAAGGAAGGATTCCAGGAAGGAAGGAAGGATTCCAGGAAGGAAGGAAGGAAGGATTCCAGGAAGGAAGGAAGGAAGGAAGGAAGGATTCCAGGAAGGAAGGAAGGAAGGATTCCAGGAAGGATTCCAGGAAGGATTCCAGGAAGGAAGGAAGGAAGGAAGGATTCCGGGAAGGAAGGAAGGAAGGAAGGATTCCAGGAAGGAAGGAAGGATTCCAAGAAGGAAGGAAGGAAGGAAGGATTCCAGGAAGGAACGAAGGAAGGATTCCAGGAAGGAAGGATTCCAGGAAGGAAGGATTCCAGGAAGGATTCCAGGATGGATTCCAGGAAGGAAGGAAGGAAGGAAGGAAGGAAGGATCCCAGGAAGGAAGTATTCCAGGAAGGATTGAAGGAAGGAAGGAAGGAAGGATTCCAGGAAGGAAGGATTCCAGGAAGGAAGGATTCCAGGAAGGATTCCAAGAAGGAAGGAAGGAAGGAAGGATTCCAGGAAGGAAGGATTCCAGGAAGGAAGGATTCCAGGAAGGAAGGAAGGATTCCAGGAAGGAAGGAATGAAGGATTCCAGGAAGGAAGGAAGGAAGGAAGGAAGGATTCCTGGAAGGATTCCAGGAAGGATTCCAGGAAGGATTCCAGGAAGGATTCCAGGAAGGAAGGATTCCAGGAAGGATTCCAGGAAGGATTCCCGGAAGGAAGGAAGGAAGGAAGGATTCCAGGAAGGAAGGAAGGAAGGATTCCAGGAAGGAAGGAAGGAAGGAAGGAAGGATTCCTGGAAGGATTCCAGGAAGGATTCCAGGAAGGATTCCAGGAAGGATTCCAGGAAGGAAGGATTCCAGGAAGGATTCCAGGAAGGATTCCAGGAAGGAAGGAAGGAAGAAAGGATTCCAGGAAGGAAGGAAGGAATGAAGGATTCCAGGAAGGAAGGAAGGATTCCAGGAAGGAAGGATTCCAGGAAGGAAGGATTCCAGGAAGGAAGGAAGGATTCCAGGAAGGAAGGAAGGATTCCAGGAAGGAAGGATTCCAGGAAGGAAGGATTCCAGGAAGGAAGGAAGGAAGGAAGGAAGGATGGAAGTAAGGAAGGAAGGAAGGAAGGAATCTAGGAAGGAAGGATTCCAGGAAGGAAGGATTCCAGGAAGGAAGGACTCCAGGAAGGAAGGATTCCAGGAAGGAAGGAAGGATTCCAGGAAGGAAAGAAGGATTCCAGGAAGGAAGGATTCCAGGAAGGAAGCATTCCAGGAAGGAAGGAAGGATTCCAGGAAGGAAGGAAGGATTCCAGGAAGGAAGGAAGGATTCAAGGAAGTATTCCAGGAAGGAAGGAAGGAAGGAAGGAAGGAAGGAAGGAAGGAAGGAAGGAAGGAAGGAAGGAAGGACTCCAGGAAGGAAGGAAGGACTCCAGGAAGGAAGGAAGGAAGGAAGGAAGGAAGGAAGGAAGGAAGGAAGGAATCTAGGAAGGAAGGACTCCAGGAAGGAAGGACTCCAGGAAGGAAGGATTCCAGGAAGGATTCCAGGAAGGAAGGATTCCAGGAAGGAAGGATTCCAGGAAGGAAGGAAGTAAGGATTCCAGGAAGGAAGGAAGGAAGGATTCCAGGAAGGATTCCAGGAAGGATTCCAGGAAGGAGTCCAGGAAGGAAGGAAGGAAGGAAGGAAGGAAGGAAGGAAGGAAGGAAGGAAGGAAGGAAGGAAGGAAGGATTCCAGGAAGGATTCCAGGAAGGATTCCAGGAAGGATTCCAGGAAGGATTCCAGGAATGAAGGAAGGAAGGAAGGAAGGAAGGAAGGAAGGAAGGATGGAAGGAAGGAAGGAAGGAAGGATGGAAGTAAGGAAGGAAGGAAGGAAGGAATCTAGGAAGGAAGGACTCCAGGAAGGAAGGATTCCAGGAAGGAAGGACTCCAGGAAGGAAGGATTCCAGGAAGGAAGGAAGGATTCCAGGAAGGAAAGAAGGATTCCAGGAAGGAAGGATTCCAGGAAGGAAGCATTCCAGGAAGGAAGGAAGGATTCCAGGAAGGAAGGAAGGATTCCAGGAAGGAAGGAAGGATTCCAGGAAGGAAGGATTCCAGGAAGGAAGGATTCCAGGAAGGAAGGAAGGAAGGAAGGAAGGATTCCAGGAAGGAAGGATTCTAGGAAGGAAGGATTCCAGGAAGGATTCCAGGAAGGAAGGAAGGAAGGAAGGAAGGAAGGAAGGAAGGAATCTAGGAAGGAAGGACTCCAGGAAGGAAGGAAGGAAGGAAGGAAGGAAGGAAGGAAGGAAGGAATCTAGGAAGGAAGGACTCCAGGAAGGAAGGACTCCAGGAAGGAAGGATTCCAGGAAGGATTCCAGGAAGGAAGGATTCCAGGAAGGAAGGATTCCAGGAAGGAAGGAAGGAAGGAAGGAAGGAATCTAGGAAGGAAGGACTCCAGGAAGGAAGGACTCCAGGAAGGAAGGATTCTAGGAAGGATTCCAGGAAGGAAGGATTCCAGGAAGGAAGGATTCCAGGAAGGAAGGAAGGATTCCAGGAAGGAAGGAAGGAAGGAAGGAAGGATTCCAGGAACGAAGGAAGGAGTCCAGGAAGGAAGGAAGGAAGGCTTCCAGGAAGGAAGGAAGGAAGGAAGGATTCCAGGAAGGATTCCAGGATGGATTCCAGGAAGGATTCCAGGAAGGAAGGATTCCAGGAAGGAAGGATTCCAGGAAGGAAGGATTCCAGGAAGGAAAGAAGGATTCCAGGAAGGAAGGATTCCAGGAAGGAAGGATTCCAGGAAGGAAGGATTCCAGGAAGGAACGATTCCAGGAAGGAAGGAAGGATTCCAGGAAGGAAGGAAGGAAGGATTCCAGGAAGGAAGGAAGGAAGGAAGGAAGGATTCCAGGAAGGATTCCAGGAAGGATTCCAGGAAGGATTCCAGGAAGGATTCCAGGAAGGAAGGATTCCAGGAAGGATTCCAGGAAGGATTCCAGGAAGGATTCCAGGAAGGATTCCAGGAAGGAAGGAAGGAAGGAAGGATTCCAGGAAGGAAGGAAGGATTCCAGGAAGGAAGGATTCCAGGAAGGAAGGATTCCAGGAAGGAAGGAAGGATTCCAGGAAGGAAGGAAGGATTCCAGGAAGGAAGGATTCCAGGAAGGAAGGATTCCAGGAAGGAAGGAAGGAAGGAAGGAAGGATTCCAGGAAGGAAGGATTCTAGGAAGGAAGGATTCCAGGAAGGAAGGAAGGAAGGAAGGAAGGAAGGAAGGAAGGAAGGAAGGAATCTAGGAAGGAAGGACTCCAGGAAGGAAGGAAGGAAGGAAGGAAGGAAGGAAGGAAGGAAGGAAGGAATCTAGGAAGGAAGGACTCCAGGAAGGAAGGACTCCAGGAAGGAAGGATTCCAGGAAGGATTCCAGGAAGGAAGGATTCCAGGAAGGAAGGATTCCAGGAAGGAAGGAAGTAAGGATTCCAGGAAAGAAGGAAGGAAGGAAGGAAGGATTCCAGGAAAGAAGGAAGGAGTCCAGGAGTGAAGGAAGGAAGGCTTCCAGGAAGGAAAGAAGGAAGGAAGGATTCCAGGAAGGATTCCAGGATGGATTCCAGGAAGGATTCCAGGAAGGAAGGATTCCAGGAAGGAAGGATTCCAGGAAGGAAGGATTCCAGGAAGGAAAGAAGGATTCCAGGAAGGAAGGATTCCTGGAAGGATTCCAGGAAGGAAGGATTCCAGGAAGGAAGGATTCCAGGAAGGAAGGAAGTATTCCAGGAAGGAAGGATTCCAGGAAGGAAGGATTCCAGGAAGGAAGGAAGGATTCCAGGAAGGAAGGAAGGAAGGATTCCAGGAAGGAAGGAAGGAAGGAAGGAAGGATTCCAGGAAGGATTCCAGGAAGGATTCCAGGAAGGATTCCAGGAAGGATTCCAGGAAGGAAGGAAGGATTCCAGGAAGGAAGGAAGGATTCCAGGAAGGAAGGATTCCAGGAAGGAAGGATTCCAGGAAGGAAGGAAGGATTCCAGGAAGGAAAGGAAGGATTCCAGGAAGGAAGGAAGGAAGGAAGGAAGGAAGGAAGGAAGGAAGGAAGGAAGGATTCCAGGAAGGAAGCATTCCATGAAGGAAGGATTCCAGGAAGGAAGGATTCCAGGAAGGAAGGAAGGATTCCAGGAGGGAAGGAAGGATTCCAGGAAGGAAGGAAGGAAGGAAGGAAGGAAGGAAGGAAGGAAGGAAGGAAGGAAGGAAGGAAGGAAGGAAGGAAGGCAGGAAGGAAGGAAGGAAGGAAGGAAGGAAGGAAGGAAGGAAGGAAGGAAGGAAGGAAGGAAGGAATCTAGGAAGGAAGGACTCCAGGAAGGAAGGAAGGAAGGATTCCAGGAAGGAAGGAAGGAAGGAAGGAAGGAAGGAAGGAAGGAAGGGAGGAAGGAAGGAATCTAGGAAGGAAGGACTCCAGGAAGGAAGGACTCCAGGAAGGAAGTATTCCAGGAAGGATTCCAGGAAGGAAGGATTCCAGGAAGGAAGGATTCCAGGAAGGAAGGAAGTAAGGATTCCAGGAAGGAAGGAAGGAAGGAAGGAAGGATTCCAGGAACGAAGGAAGGAGTCCAGGAAGGAAGGAAGGAAGGCTTCCAGGAAGGAAGGAAGGAAGGAAGGATTCCAGGAAGGATTCCAGGATGGATTCCAGGAAGGATTCCAGGAAGGAAGGATTCCAGGAAGGAAGGATTCCAGGAAGGAAGGATTCCAGGAAGGAAAGAAGTATTCCAGGAAGGAAGGATTCCAGGAAGGATTCCAGGAAGGAAGGATTCCAGGAAGGAAGGATTCCAGGAAGGAAGGAAGTATTCCAGGAAGGAAGGATTCCAGGAAGGAAGGATTCCAGGAAGGAAGGAAGGATTCCAGGAAGGAAGGAAGGAAGGATTCCAGGAAGGAAGGAAGGAAGGAAGGAAGGATTCCAGGAAGGAAGGAAGGAAGGATTCCAGGAAGGATTCCAGGAAGGATTCCAGGAAGGAAGGAAGGAAGGAAGGATTCCGGGAAGGAAGGAAGGAAGGAAGGAATCCAGGAAGGAAGGAAGGATTCCAAGAAGGAAGGAAGGAAGGAAGGATTCCAGGAAGGAACGAAGGAAGGATTCCAGGAAGGAAGGATTCCAGGAAGGAAGGAAGGATTCCAGGAAGGAAGGAAGGAAGGAAGGAAGGAAGGAAGGAAGGAAGGATCCCAGGAAGGAAGTATTCCAGGAAGGATTGAAGGAAGGAAGGAAGGAAGGATTCCAGGAAGGAAGGATTCCAGGAAGGAAGGAAGGAAGGAAGGAAGGATTCCAGGAAGGATTCCAAGAAGGAAGGAAGGAAGGAAGGATTCCAGGAAGGATTCCAGGAAGGATTCCAGGAAGGATTCCAGGAAGGATTCCAGGAAGGATTCCAGGAAGGATTCCAGGAAGGAAGGAAGGAAGGAAGGAAGGAAGGAAGGAAGGAAGGAAGGAAGGAAGGAAGGAAGGAAGGAAGGAAGGAAGGAAGGAAGGAAGGATGGAAGTAAGGAAGGAAGGAAGGAAGGAATCTAGGAAGGAAGGACTCCAGGAAGGAAGGATTCCAGGAAGGAAGGACTCCAGGAAGGAAGGATTCCAGGAAGGAAGGAAGGATTCCAGGAAGGAAAGAAGGATTCCAGGAAGGAAGGATTCCAGGAAGGAAGCATTCCAGGAAGGAAGGAAGGATTCCAGGAAGGAAGGAAGGATTCCAGGAAGGAAGGATTCCAGGAAGGAAGGAAGGATTCCAGGAAGGAAAGAAGGATTCCAGGAAGGAAGGAAGGAAGGAAGGATTCCAGGAAGGAAGGATTCCAGGAAGGAAGGATTCCAGGAAGGAAGGAAGGATTCCAGGAAGGAAGGATTCCAGGAAGGAACGATTCCAGGAAGGAAGGAAGGATTCCAGGAAGGAAGGAAGGAAGGATTCCAGGAAGGAAGGAAGGAAGGAAGGAAGGATTCCTGGAAGGATTCCAGGAAGTATTCCAGGAAGGATTCCAGGAAGGATTCCAGGAAGGAAGGATTCCAGGAAGGATTCCAGGAAGGATTCCAGGAAAGAAGGAAGGAAGGATTCCAGGAAGGAAGGAAGGAATGAAGGATTCCAGGAAGGAAGGAAGGATTCCAGGAAGGAAGGATTCCAGGAAGGAAGGATTCCAGGAAGGAAGGAAGGATTCCAGGAAGGAAGGAAGGATTCCAGGAAGGAAGGATTCCAGGAAGGAAGGATTCCAGGAAGGAAGGAAGGAAGGAAGGAAGGATTCCAGGAAGGAAGGATTCTAGGAAGGAAGGATTCCAGGAAGGAAGGAAGGAAGGAAGGAAGGAAGGAAGGAAGGAAGGAATCTAGGAAGGAAGGACTCCAGGAAGGAAGGAAGGAAGGAAGGAAGGAAGGAAGGAAGGAATCTAGGAAGGAAGGACTCCAGGAAGGAAGGACTCCAGGAAGGAAGGATTCCAGGAAGGATTCCAGGAAGGAAGGATTCCAGGAAGGAAGGATTCCAGGAAGGAAGGAAGGAAGGAAGGAAGGAATCTAGGAAGGAAGGACTCCAGGAAGGAAGGACTCCAGGAAGGAAGGATTCCAGGAAGGATTCCAGGAAGGAAGGATTCCAGGAAGGAAGGATTCCAGGAAGGAAGGAAGTAAGGATTCCAGGAAGGAAGGAAGGAAGGAAGGAAGGATTCCAGGAACGAAGGAAGGAGTCCAGGAAGGAAGGAAGGAAGGCTTCCAGGAAGGAAGGAAGGAAGGAAGGATTCCAGGAAGGATTCCAGGATGGATTCCAGGAAGGATTCCAGGAAGGAAGGATTCCAGGAAGGAAGGATTCCAGGAAGGAAGGATTCCAGGAAGGAAAGAAGGATTCCAGGAAGGAAGGATTCCAGGAAGGATTCCAGGAAGGAAGGATTCCAGGAAGGAAGGATTCCAGGAAGGAAGGAAGTATTCCAGGAAGGAAGGATTCCAGGAAGGAAGGATTCCAGGAAGGAAGGAAGGATTCCAGGAAGGAAGGAAGGAAGGATTCCAGGAAGGAAGGAAGGAAGGAAGGAAGGATTCCAGGAAGGAAGGAAGGAAGGATTCCAGGAAGGATTCCAGGAAGGATTCCAGGAAGGAAGGAAGGAAGGAAGGATTCCGGGAAGGAAGGAAGGAAGGAAGGATTCCAGGAAGGAAGGAAGGATTCCAAGAAGGAAGGAAGGAAGGAAGGATTCCAGGAAGGAACGAAGGAAGGATTCCAGGAAGGAAGGATTCCAGGAAGGAAGGATTCCAGGAAGGATTCCAGGATGGATTCCAGGAAGGAAGGAAGGAAGGAAGGAAGGAAGGATCCCAGGAAGGAAGTATTCCAGGAAGGATTGAAGGAATGAAGGAAGGAAGGATTCCAGGAAGGAAGGATTCCAGGAAGGAAGGATTCCAGGAAGGATTCCAAGAAGGAAGGAAGGAAGGAAGGATTCCAGGAAGGAAGGATTCCAGGAAGGAAGGATTCCAGGAAGGAAGGAAGGATTCCAGGAAGGAAGGAAGGAAGGATTCCAGGAAGGAAGGAAGGAAGGATTCCAGGAAGGAAGGAAGGAAGGAAGGAAGGATTCCTGGAAGGATTCCAGGAAGGATTCCAGGAAGGATTCCAGGAAGGATTCCAGGAAGGAAGGATTCCAGGAAGGATTCCAGGAAGGATTCCAGGAAGGAAGGAAGGAAGGAAGGATTCCAGGAAGGAAGGAAGGAATGAAGGATTCCAGGAAGGAAGGAAGGATTCCAGGAAGGAAGGATTCCAGGAAGGAAGGATTCCAGGAAGGAAGGAAGGATTCCAGGAAGGAAGGAAGGATTCCAGGAAGGAAGGATTCCAGGAAGGAAGGATTCCAGGAAGGAAGGAAGGAAGGAAGGAAGGATGGAAGTAAGGAAGGAAGGAAGGAAGGAATCTAGGAAGGAAGGACTCCAGGAAGGAAGGATTCCAGGAAGGAAGGACTCCAGGAAGGAAGGATTCCAGGAAGGAAGGAAGGATTCCAAGAAGGAAGGAAGGAAGGAAGGATTCCAGGAAGGAAGGAAGGATTCCAAGAAGGAAGGAAGGAAGGAAGGATTCCAGGAAGGAACGAAGGAAGGATTCCAGGAAGGAAGGATTCCAGGAAGGAAGGATTCCAGGAAGGATTCCAGGATGGATTCCAGGAAGGAAGGAAGGAAGGAAGGAAGGAAGGATCCCAGGAAGGAAGTATTCCAGGAAGGATTGAAGGAAGGAAGGAAGGAAGGATTCCAGGAAGGAAGGATTCCAGGAAGGATTCCAAGAAGGAAGGAAGGAAGGAAGGATTCCAGGAAGGAAGGATTCCAGGAAGGAAGGATTCCAGGAAGGAAGGAAGGATTCCAGGAAGGAAGGAAGGAAGGATTCCAGGAAGGAAGGAAGGAAGGAAGGAAGGATTCCTGGAAGGATTCCAGGAAGGATTCCAGGAAGGATTCCAGGAAGGATTCCAGGAAGGAAGGATTCCAGGAAGGATTCCAGGAAGGATTCCAGGAAGGAAGGAAGGAAGGAAGGATTCCAGGAAGGAAGGAAGGAATGAAGGATTCCAGGAAGGAAGGAAGGATTCCAGGAAGGAAGGATTCCAGGAAGGAAGGATTCCAGGAAGGAAGGAAGGATTCCAGGAAGGAAGGAAGGATTCCAGGAAGGAAGGATTCCAGGAAGGAAGGAAGGAAGGAAGGAAGGAGGGAAGTAAGGAAGGAAGGAAGGAAGGAATCTAGGAAGGAAGGACTCCAGGAAGGAAGGATTCCAGGAAGGAAGGACTCCAGGAAGGAAGGATTCCAGGAAGGAAGGAAGGATTCCAGGAAGGAAAGAAGGATTCCAGGAAGGAAGGATTCCAGGAAGGAAGCATTCCAGGAAGGAAGGAAGGATTCCAGGAAGGAAGGAAGGATTCCAGGAAGGAAGGAAGGATTCAAGGAAGTATTCCAGGAAGGAAGGAAGGAAGGAAGGAAGGAAGGAAGGAAGGAAGGAAGGAAGGAAGGAAGGAAGGAAGGAAGGAAGGAATCTAGGAAGGAAGGACTCCAGGAAGGAAGGAAGGAAGGAAGGAAGGAAGGAAGGAAGGAAGGAAGGAAGGAAGGAAGGAAGGAAGGAATCTAGGAAGGAAGGATGGAAGTAAGGAAGGAAGGAAGGAAGGAATCTAGGAAGGAAGGACTCCAGGAAGGAAGGATTCCAGGAAGGAAGGACTCCAGGAAGGAAGGATTCCAGGAAGGAAGGAAGGATTCCAGGAAGGAAAGAAGGATTCCAGGAAGGAAGGATTCCAGGAAGGAAGCATTCCAGGAAGGAAGGAAGGATTCCAGGAAGGAAGGAAGGATTCCAGGAAGGAAGGATTCCAGGAAGGAAGGATTCCAGGAAGGAAGGAAGGATTCCAGGAAGGAAAGAAGGATTCCAGGAAGGAAGGAAGGAAGGAAGGATTCCAGGAAGGAAGGATTCCAGGAAGGAAGGATTCCAGGAAGGAAGGAAGGATTCCAGGAAGGAAGGATTCCAGGAAGGAAGGATTCCAGGAAGGAAGGAAGGATTCCAGGAAGGAAGGAAGGAAGGATTCCAGGAAGGAAGGAAGGAAGGAAGGAAGGATTCCTGGAAGGATTCCAGGAAGGATTCCAGGAAGGATTCCAGGAAGGATTCCAGGAAGGAAGGATTCCAGGAAGGATTCCAGGAAGGATTCCAGGAAGGAAGGAAGGAAGGATTCCAGGAAGGAAGGAAGGAATGAAGGATTCCAGGAAGGAAGGAAGGATTCCAGGAAGGAAGGATTCCAGGAAGGAAGGATTCCAGGAAGGAAGGAAGGATTCCAGGAAGGAAGGAAGGATTCCAGGAAGGAAGGATTCCAGGAAGGAAGGATTCCAGGAAGGAAGGAAGGAAGGAAGGAAGGATTCCAGGAAGGAAGGATTCTAGGAAGGAAGGATTCCAGGAAGGAAGGAAGGAAGGAAGGAAGGAAGGAAGGAATCTAGGAAGGAAGGACTCCAGGAAGGAAGGAAGGAAGGAATGAAGGAAGGAAGGAAGGAAGGAATCTAGGAAGGAAGGACTCCAGGAAGGAAGGACTCCAGGAAGGAAGGATTCCAGGAAGGATTCCAGGAAGGAAGGATTCCAGGAAGGAAGGATTCCAGGAAGGAAGGAAGGAAGGAAGGAAGGAATCTAGGAAGGAAGGACTCCAGGAAGGAAGGACTCCAGGAAGGAAGGATTCTAGGAAGGATTCCAGGAAGGAAGGATTCCAGGAAGGAAGGATTCCAGGAAGGAAGGAAGTAAGGATTCCAGGAAGGAAGGAAGGAAGGAAGGAAGGATTCCAGGAACGAAGGAAGGAGTCCAGGAAGGAAGGAAGGAAGGCTTCCAGGAAGGAAGGAAGGAAGGAAGGATTCCAGGAAGGATTCCAGGATGGATTCCAGGAAGGATTCCAGGAAGGAAGGATTCCAGGAAGGAAGGATTCCAGGAAGGAAGGATTCCAGGAAGGAAAGAAGGATTCCAGGAAGGAAGGATTCCAGGAAGGAAGGATTCCAGGAAGGAAGGATTCCAGGAAGGAAGGAAGGATTCCAGGAAGGAAGGAAGGAAGGATTCCAGGAAGGAAGGAAGGAAGGAATGAAGGATTCCTGGAAGGATTCCCGGAAGGATTCCAGGAAGGATTCCAGGAAGGATTCCAGGAAGGAAGGATTCCAGGAAGGATTCCAGGAAGGATTCCAGGAAGGAAGGAAGGAAGGATTCCAGGAAGGAAGGAAGGAATGAAGGATTCCAGGAAGGAAGGAAGGATTCCAGGAAGGAAGGATTCAAGGAAGGAAGGATTCCAGGAAGGAAGGAAGGATTCCAGGAAGGAAGGATTCCAGGAAGGAAGGATTCCAGGAAGGAAGGAAGGAAGGAAGGAAGGATTCCAGGAAGGAAGGATTCTAGGAAGGAAGGATTCCAGGAAGGAAGGAAGGAAGGAAGGAAGGAAGGAAGGAAGGAAGGAAGGAATCTAGGAAGGAACTACTCCAGGAAGGAAGGAAGGAAGGAAGGAAGGAAGGAAGGAAGGAAGGAAGGAATCTAGGAAGGAAGGACTCCAGGAAGGAAGGACTCCAGGAAGAAAGGATTCCAGGAAGGATTCCAGGAAGGAAGGATTCCAGGAAGGAAGGATTCCAGGAAGGAAGGAAGGAAGGAAGGAAGGAATCTAGGAAGGAAGGACTCCAGGAAGGAAGGACTCCAGGAAGGAAGGATTCCAGGAAGGAAGGAAGGAAGGAAGGAAGGATTCCAGGAAGGAAGGATTCCAGGAAGGAAGGAAGTAAGGATTCCAGGAAGGAAGGAAGGAAGGAAGGAAGGATTCCAGGAACGAAGGAAGGAGTCCAGGAAGGAAGGAAGGAAGGCTTCCAGGAAGGAAGGAAGGAAGGAAGGATTCCAGGAAGGATTCCAGGATGGATTCCAGGAAGGATTCCAGGAAGGAAGGATTCCAGGAAGGAAGGATTCCAGGAAGGAAGGATTCCAGGAAGGAAAGAAGGATTCCAGGAAGGAAGGATTCCAGGAAGGATTCCAGGAAGGAAGGATTCCAGGAAGGAAGGATTCCAGGAAGGAAGGAAGTATTCCAGGAAGGAAGGATTCCAGGAAGGAATGATTCCAGGAAGGAAGGAAGGATTCCAGGAAGGAAGGAAGGAAGGATTCCAGGAAGGAAGGAAGGAAGGAAGGAAGGATTCCAGGAAGGAAGGAAGGAAGGATTCCAGGAAGGATTCCAGGAAGGATTCCAGGAAGGAAGGAAGGAAGGAAGGATTCCGGGAAGGAA
>NW_028276627.1:0-12500 GCF_052056855.1 Sturnus vulgaris | reverse complement strand
CCAGGAAGGAAGGACTCCAGGAAGGAAGGATTCCAGGAAGGATTCCAGGAAGGAAGGATTCCAGGAAGGAAGGATTCCAGGAAGGAAGGAAGTAAGGATTCCAGGAAGGAAGGAAGGAAGGAAGGAAGGATTCCAGGAACGAAGGAAGGAGTCCAGGAAGGAGGGAAGGAAGGCTTCCAGGAAGGAAGGAAGGAAGGAAGGATTCCAGGAAGGATTCCAGGATGGATTCCAGGAAGGATTCCAGGAAGGAAGGATTCCAGGAAGGAAGGATTCCAGGAAGGAAGGATTCCAGGAAGGAAAGAAGGATTCCAGGAAGGAAGGATTCCAGGAAGGATTCCAGGAAGGAAGGATTCCAGGAAGGAAGGATTCCAGGAAGGAAGGAAGTATTCCAGGAAGGAAGGATTCCAGGAAGGAAGGATTCCAGGAAGGAAGGAAGGATTCCAGGAAGGAAGGAAGGAAGGATTCCAGGAAGGAAGGAAGGAAGGAAGGAAGGATTCCAGGAAGGAAGGAAGAAAGGATTCCAGGAAGGATTCCAGGAAGGATTCCAGGAAGGAAGGAAGGAAGGAAGGATTCCGGGAAGGAAGGAAGGAAGGAAGGATTCCAGTAAGGAAGGAAGGATTCCAAGAAGGAAGGAAGGAAGGAAGGATTCCAGGAAGGAACGAAGGAAGGATTCCAGGAAGGAAGGATTCCAGGAAGGAAGGATTCCAGGAAGGAAGGATTCCAGGAAGGATTCCAAGAAGGAAGGAAGGAAGGAAGGATTCCAGGAAGGAAGGAAGGAAGGATTCCAGGAAGGATTCCAGGAAGGATTCCAGGAAGGATTCCAGGAAGGATTCCAGGAAGCATTCCAGGAAGGATTCCAGGAAGGATTCCAGGAAGGAAGGATTCCAGGAAGGAAGGATTCCAGGAAGGAAGGAAGGAAGGAAGGAAGGAAGGAAGGAAGGAAGGAAGGAAGGAAGGAAGGAAGGAAGGAAGGAAGGAAGGAAGGAAGGAAGGAAGGAAGGAAGGAAGGAAGGAAGGAAGGAAGGAAGGAAGGATGGATTCCAGGAAGGAAGGAAGGAAGGATGGATTCCAGGAAGGAAGGAAGGAAGGAAGGAAGGAAGGAAGGAAGGAAGGAAGGAAGGAAGGAAGGAAGGAAGGAAGGAAGGAAGGAAGGAAGGAAGGAAGGAAGGAAGGAAGGAAGGAAGGAAGGAAGGAAGGAAGGAAGGAAGGATTCCAGGAAGGATTCCAGGAAGGATTCCAGGAAGGATTCCAGGAAGGAAGGAAGGAAGGAAGGAAGGAAGGAAGGAAGGAAGGATGGAAGTAAGGAAGGAAGGAAGGAATCTAGGAAGGAAGGACTCCAGGAAGGAAGGATTCCAGGAAGGAAGGACTCCAGGAAGGAAGGATTCCAGGAAGGAAGGAAGGATTCCAGGAAGGAAAGAAGGATTCCAGGAAGGAAGGATTCCAGGAAGGAAGCATTCCAGGAAGGAAGGAAGGATTCCAGGAAGGAAGGAAGGATTCCAGGAAGGAAGGATTCCAGGAAGGAAGGAAGGATTCCAGGAAGGAAGGAAGGAGTCCAGGAAGGAAGGAAAGAAGGATTCCAGGAAGGAAGGAAGGAAGGAAGGATTCCAGGAAGGAAGGATTCCAGGAAGGAAAGAAGGATTCCAGGAAGGAAGGAAGGAAGGAAGGATTCCAGGAAGGAAGGATTCCAGGAAGGAAGGATTCCAGGAAGGAAGGAAGGATTCCAGGAAGGAAGGAAGGAAGGATTCCAGGAAGGAAGGAAGGAAGGAAGGAAGGATTCCTGGAAGGATTCCAGGAAGGATTCCAGGAAGGATTCCAGGAAGGATTCCAGGAAGGATTCCAGGAAGGATTCCAGGAAGGAAGGAAGGAAGGAAGGATTCCAGGAAGGAAGGAAGGAATGAAGGATTCCAGGAAGGAAGGAAGGATTCCAGGAAGGAAGGATTCCAGGAAGGAAGGAAGGATTCCAGGAAGGAAGGAAGGATTCCAGGAAGGAAGGATTCCAGGAAGGAAGGATTCCAGGAAGGAAGGATTCTAGGAAGGAAGGATTCCAGGAAGGAAGGAAGGAAGGAAGGAAGGAAGGAAGGAATCTAGGAAGGAAGGACTCCAGGAAGGAAGGAAGGAAGGAAGGAAGGAAGGAAGGAAGGAAGGAATCTAGGAAGGAAGGACTCCAGGAAGGAAGGACTCCAGGAAGGAAGGATTCCAGGAAGGATTCCAGGAAGGAAGGATTCCAGGAAGGAAGGATTCCAGGAAGGAAGGAAGTAAGGATTCCAGGAAGGAAGGAAGGAAGGAAGGAAGGATTCCAGGAACGAAGGAAGGAGTCCAGGAAGGAAGGAAGGAAGGCTTCCAGGAAGGAAGGAAGGAAGGAAGGATTCCAGGAAGGATTCCAGGATGGATTCCAGGAAGGATTCCAGGAAGGAAGGATTCCAGGAAGGAAGGATTCCAGGAAGGAAGGATTCCAGGAAGGAAAGAAGGATTCCAGGAAGGAAGGATTCCAGGAAGGATTCCAGGAAGGAAGGATTCCAGGAAGGAAGGATTCCAGGAAGGAAGGAAGTATTCCAGGAAGGAAGGAAGTATTCCAGGAAGGAAGGATTCCAGGAAGGAAGGAAGGATTCCAGGAAGGAAGGAAGGAAGGATTCCAGGAAGGAAGGAAGGATTCCAGGAAGGATTCCAGGAAGGAAGGAAGGATTCCAGGAAGGATTCCAGGAAGGATTCCAGGAAGGAAGGAAGGAAGGAAGGATTCCAGGAAGGAAGGATTCCAGGAAGGAAGGAAGGAAGGATGCCAGGAAGGAAGGATTCCAGGAAGGAAGCATTCCATGAAGGAATGATTGCAGGAAGGAAGGATTCCAGGAAGGAAGGATTCCAGGAAGGAAGGAAGGATTCCAGGAAGGAAGGATTCCAGGAAGGAAGGATTCCAGGAAGGAAGGATTCCAGGAAGGAAGGAAGGATTCCAGGAAGGAAGGAAGGAAGGAAGGAAGGATTCCAGGAAGGAAGGATTCCAGGAAGGAAGGAAGGATTCCAGGAAGGAAGGATTCCAGGAAAGAAGGATTCCAGGAAGGAAGGAAGGATTCCAGGAAGGAAGGAAGTAAGGATTCCAGGAAGGAAGGAAGGAAGGAAGGAAGGATTCCAGGAAGGAAGGAAGGAGTCCAGGAAGGAAGGAAGGAAGGCTTCCAGGAAGGAAGGAAGGAAGGAAGGATTCCAGGAAGGAAGGATTCCAGGAAGGAAGGATTCCAGGAAGGAAAGAAGGATTCCAGGAAGGAAGGATTCCAGGAAGGATTCCAGGAAGGAAGGATTCCAGGAAGGAAGGATTCCAGGAAGGAAGGAAGTATTCCAGGAAGGAAGGATTCCAGGAAGGAAGGAAGGATTCCAGGAAGGAAGGAAGGAAGGATTACAGGAAGGAAGGAAGGAAGGAAGGAAGGATTCCAGGAAGGAAGGAAGGAAGGATTCCAGGAAGGATTCCAGGAAGGATTCCAGGAAGGAAGGAAGGAAGGAAGGATTCCGGGAAGGAAGGAAGGAAGGAAGGAAGGATTCCAGGAAGGAAGGAAGGATTACAAGAAGGAAGGAAGGATTCCAGGAAGGAACGAAGGAAGGATTCCAGGAAGGAAGGATTCCAGGAAGGAAGGATTCCAGGAAGGAAGGAAGGATTCCAGGAAGGAAGGAAGGAAGGAAGGAAGGAAGGATCCCAGGAAGGAAGTATTCCAGGAAGGATTGAAGGAAGGAAGGAAGGAAGGATTCCAGGAAGGAAGGATTCCAGGAAGGAAGGATTCCAGGAAGGATTCCAAGAAGGAAGGAAGGAAGGAAGGATTCCAGGAAGGAAGGATTCCAGGAAGGAAGGATTCCAGGAAGGAAGGAAGGATTCCAGGAAGGAAGGAAGGAAGGATTCCAGGAAGGAAGGAAGGAAGGAAGGAAGGATTCCTGGAAGGATTCCAGGAAGGATTCCAGGAAGGATTCCAGGAAGGATTCCAGGAAGGAAGGATTCCAGGAAGGATTCCAGGAAGGATTCCAGGAAGGAAGGAAGGAAGGAAGGATTCCAGGAAGGAAGGAAGGAATGAAGGATTCCATTAAGGAAGGAATGATTCCAGGAAGGAAGGATTCCAGGAAGGAAGGATTCCAGGAAGGAAGGAAGGATTCCAGGAAGGAAGGAAGGATTCCAGGAAGGAAGGATTCCAGGAAGGAAGGATTCCAGGAAGGAAGGATTCCAGGAAGGAAGGATTCTAGGAAGGAAGGATTCCAGGAAGGAAGGAAGGAAGGAAGGAAGGAAGGAAGGAATCTAGGAAGGAAGGACTGCAGGAAGGAAGGAAGGAAGGAAGGAAGGAAGGAAGGAAGGAAGGAATCTAGGAAGGAAGGACTCCAGGAAGGAAGGACTCCAGGAAGGAAGGATTCCAGGAAGGATTCCAGGAAGGAAGGATTCCAGGAAGGAAGGATTCCAGGAAGGAAGGAAGTAAGGATTCCAGGAAGGAAGGAAGGAAGGAAGGAAGGATTCCAGGAACGAAGGAAGGAGTCCAGGAAGGAGGGAAGGAAGGCTTCCAGGAAGGAAGGAAGGAAGGAAGGATTCCAGGAAGGATTCCAGGATGGATTCCAGGAAGGATTCCAGGAAGGAAGGATTCCAGGAAGGAAGGATTCCAGGAAGGAAGGATTCCAGGAAGGAAAGAAGGATTCCAGGAAGGAAGGATTCCAGGAAGGATTCCAGGAAGGAAGGATTCCAGGAAGGAAGGATTCCAGGAAGGAAGGAAGTATTCCAGGAAGGAAGGATTCCAGGAAGGAAGGATTCCAGGAAGGAAGGAAGGATTCCAGGAAGGAAGGAAGGAAGGATTCCAGGAAGGAAGGAAGGAAGGAAGGAAGGATTCCAGGAAGGAAGGAAGAAAGGATTCCAGGAAGGATTCCAGGAAGGATTCCAGGAAGGAAGGAAGGAAGGAAGGATTCCGGGAAGGAAGGAAGGAAGGAAGGATTCCAGTAAGGAAGGAAGGATTCCAAGAAGGAAGGAAGGAAGGAAGGATTCCAGGAAGGAACGAAGGAAGGATTCCAGGAAGGAAGGATTCCAGGAAGGAAGGATTCCAGGAAGGAAGGATTCCAGGAAGGATTCCAAGAAGGAAGGAAGGAAGGAAGGATTCCAGGAAGGAAGGAAGGAAGGATTCCAGGAAGGATTCCAGGAAGGATTCCAGGAAGGATTCCAGGAAGGATTCCAGGAAGCATTCCAGGAAGGATTCCAGGAAGGATTCCAGGAAGGAAGGATTCCAGGAAGGAAGGAAGGAAGGAAGGAAGGAAGGAAGGAAGGAAGGAAGGAAGGAAGGAAGGAAGGAAGGAAGGAAGGAAGGAAGGAAGGAAGGAAGGAAGGAAGGAAGGAAGGAAGGAAGGAAGGAAGGAAGGAAGGAAGGAAGGAAGGAAGGAAGGATGGATGGATTCCAGGAAGGAAGGAAGGAAGGATGGATTCCAGGAAGGAAGGAAGGAAGGAAGGAAGGAAGGAAGGAAGGAAGGAAGGAAGGAAGGAAGGAAGGAAGGAAGGAAGGAAGGAAGGAAGGAAGGAAGGAAGGAAGGAAGGAAGGAAGGAAGGAAGGAAGGAAGGAAGGAAGGAAGGAAGGAAGGAAGGAAGGATTCCAGGAAGGATTCCAGGAAGGATTCCAGGAAGGATTCCAGGAAGGAAGGAAGGAAGGAAGGAAGGAAGGAAGGAAGGAAGGATGGAAGTAAGGAAGGAAGGAAGGAAGGAATCTAGGAAGGAAGGACTCCAGGAAGGAAGGATTCCAGGAAGGAAGGACTCCAGGAAGGAAGGATTCCAGGAAGGAAGGAAGGATTCCAGGAAGGAAAGAAGGATTCCAGGAAGAAAGGATTCCAGGAAGGAAGCATTCCAGGAAGGAAGGAAGGATTCCAGGAAGGAAGGAAGGATTCCAGGAAGGAAGGATTCCAGGAAGGAAGGAAGGATTCCAGGAAGGAAGGAAGGAGTCCAGGAAGGAAGGAAAGAAGGATTCCAGGAAGGAAGGAAGGAAGGAAGGATTCCAGGAAGGAAGGATTCCAGGAAGGAAAGAAGGATTCCAGGAAGGAAGGAAGGAAGGAAGGATTCCAGGAAGGAAGGATTCCAGGAAGGAAGGATTCCAGGAAGGAAGGAAGGATTCCAGGAAGGAAGGAAGGAAGGATTCCAGGAAGGAAGGAAGGAAGGAAGGAAGGATTCCTGGAAGGATTCCAGGAAGGATTCCAGGAAGGATTCCAGGAAGGATTCCAGGAAGGATTCCAGGAAGGATTCCAGGAAGGAAGGAAGGAAGGAAGGATTCCAGGAAGGAAGGAAGGAATGAAGGATTCCAGGAAGGAAGGAAGGATTCCAGGAAGGAAGGATTCCAGGAAGGAAGGAAGGATTCCAGGAAGGAAGGAAGGATTCCAGGAAGGAAGGATTCCAGGAAGGAAGGATTCCAGGAAGGAAGGATTCTAGGAAGGAAGGATTCCAGGAAGGAAGGAAGGAAGGAAGGAAGGAAGGAAGGAATCTAGGAAGGAAGGACTCCAGGAAGGAAGGAAGGAAGGAAGGAAGGAAGGAAGGAAGGAAGGAATCTAGGAAGGAAGGACTCCAGGAAGGAAGGACTCCAGGAAGGAAGGATTCCAGGAAGGATTCCAGGAAGGAAGGATTCCAGGAAGGAAGGATTCCAGGAAGGAAGGAAGTAAGGATTCCAGGAAGGAAGGAAGGAAGGAAGGAAGGATTCCAGGAACGAAGGAAGGAGTCCAGGAAGGAAGGAAGGAAGGCTTCCAGGAAGGAAGGAAGGAAGGAAGGATTCCAGGAAGGATTCCAGGATGGATTCCAGGAAGGATTCCAGGAAGGAAGGATTCCAGGAAGGAAGGATTCCAGGAAGGAAGGATTCCAGGAAGGAAAGAAGGATTCCAGGAAGGAAGGATTCCAGGAAGGATTCCAGGAAGGAAGGATTCCAGGAAGGAAGGATTCCAGGAAGGAAGGAAGTATTCCAGGAAGGAAGGAAGTATTCCAGGAAGGAAGGATTCCAGGAAGGAAGGAAGGATTCCAGGAAGGAAGGAAGGAAGGATTCCAGGAAGGAAGGAAGGATTCCAGGAAGGATTCCAGGAAGGAAGGAAGGATTCCAGGAAGGATTCCAGGAAGGATTCCAGGAAGGAAGGAAGGAAGGAAGGATTCCAGGAAGGAAGGAAGGAAGGAAGGAAGGAAGGAAGGATGCCAGGAAGGAAGGATTCCAGGAAGGAAGCATTCCATGAAGGAATGATTGCAGGAAGGAAGGATTCCAGGAAGGAAGGATTCCAGGAAGGAAGGAAGGATTCCAGGAAGGAAGGATTCCAGGAAGGAAGGATTCCAGGAAGGAAGGATTCCAGGAAGGAAGGAAGGATTCCAGGAAGGAAGGAAGGAAGGAAGGAAGGATTCCAGGAAGGAAGGATTCCAGGAAGGAAGGAAGGATTCCAGGAAGGAAGGATTCCAGGAAAGAAGGATTCCAGGAAGGAAGGAAGGATTCCAGGAAGGAAGGAAGTAAGGATTCCAGGAAGGAAGGAAGGAAGGAAGGAAGGATTCCAGGAAGGAAGGAAGGAGTCCAGGAAGGAAGGAAGGAAGGCTTCCAGGAAGGAAGGAAGGAAGGAAGGATTCCAGGAAGGAAGGATTCCAGGAAGGAAGGATTCCAGGAAGGAAAGAAGGATTCCAGGAAGGAAGGATTCCAGGAAGGATTCCAGGAAGGAAGGATTCCAGGAAGGAAGGATTCCAGGAAGGAAGGAAGTATTCCAGGAAGGAAGGATTCCAGGAAGGAAGGAAGGATTCCAGGAAGGAAGGAAGGAAGGATTACAGGAAGGAAGGAAGGAAGGAAGGAAGGATTCCAGGAAGGAAGGAAGGAAGGATTCCAGGAAGGATTCCAGGAAGGATTCCAGGAAGGAAGGAAGGAAGGAAGGATTCCGGGAAGGAAGGAAGGAAGGAAGGAAGGATTCCAGGAAGGAAGGAAGGATTACAAGAAGGAAGGAAGGATTCCAGGAAGGAACGAAGGAAGGATTCCAGGAAGGAAGGATTCCAGGAAGGAAGGATTCCAGGAAGGAAGGAAGGATTCCAGGAAGGAAGGAAGGAAGGAAGGAAGGAAGGATCCCAGGAAGGAAGTATTCCAGGAAGGATTGAAGGAAGGAAGGAAGGAAGGATTCCAGGAAGGAAGGATTCCAGGAAGGAAGGATTCCAGGAAGGATTCCAAGAAGGAAGGAAGGAAGGAAGGATTCCAGGAAGGAAGGATTCCAGGAAGGAAGGATTCCAGGAAGGAAGGAAGGATTCCAGGAAGGAAGGAAGGAAGGATTCCAGGAAGGAAGGAAGGAAGGAAGGAAGGATTCCTGGAAGGATTCCAGGAAGGATTCCAGGAAGGATTCCAGGAAGGATTCCAGGAAGGAAGGATTCCAGGAAGGATTCCAGGAAGGATTCCAGGAAGGAAGGAAGGAAGGAAGGATTCCAGGAAGGAAGGAAGGAATGAAGGATTCCATTAAGGAAGGAATGATTCCAGGAAGGAAGGATTCCAGGAAGGAAGGATTCCAGGAAGGAAGGAAGGATTCCAGGAAGGAAGGAAGGATTCCAGGAAGGAAGGATTCCAGGAAGGAAGGATTCCAGGAAGGAAGGATTCCAGGAAGGAAGGATTCCAGGAAGGAAGGATTCTAGGAAGGAAGGATTCCAGGAAGGAAGGAAGGAAGGAAGGAAGGAAGGAAGGAATCTAGGAAGGAAGGACTGCAGGAAGGAAGGAAGGAAGGAAGGAAGGAAGGAAGGAAGGAATCTAGGAAGGAAGGACTCCAGGAAGGAAGGACTCCAGGAAGGAAGGATTCCAGGAAGGATTCCAGGAAGGAAGGATTCCAGGAAGGAAGGATTCCAGGAAGGAAGGAAGTAAGGATTCCAGGAAGGAAGGAAGGAAGGAAGGAAGGATTCCAGGAACGAAGGAAGGAGTCCAGGAAGGAAGGAAGGAAGGCTTCCAGGAAGGAAGGAAGGAAGGAAGGATTCCAGGAAGGATTCCAGGATGGATTCCAGGAAGGATTCCAGGAAGGAAGGATTCCAGGAAGGAAGGATTCCAGGAAGGAAGGATTCCAGGAAGGAAAGAAGGATTCCAGGAAGGAAGGATTCCAGGAAGGATTCCAGGAAGGAAGGATTCCAGGAAGGAAGGATTCCAGGAAGGAAGGAAGTATTCCAGGAAGGAAGGATTCCAGGAAGGAAGGATTCCAGGAAAGAAGGAAGGAAGGAAGGAAGGATTCCAGGAAGGAAGGAAGGATTCCAGGAAGGATTCCAGGAAGGATTCCAGGAAGGAAGGAAGGAAGGAAGGATTCCAGGAAGGAAGGATTCCAGGAAGGAAGGAAGGAAGGATGCCAGGAAGGAAGGATTCCAGGAAGGAAGCATTCCATGAAGGAATGATTGCAGGAAGGAAGGATTCCAGGAAGGAAGGATTCCAGGAAGGAAGGAAGGATTCCAGGAAGGAAGGATTCCAGGAAGGAAGGATTCCAGGAAGGAAGGAAGGATTCCAGGAAGGAAGGAAGGAAGGAAGGAAGGATTCCAGGAAGGAAGGATTCCAGGAAGGAAGGAAGGATTCCAGGAAGGAAGGATTCCAGGAAGGAAGGATTCCAGGAAGGAAGGAAGGATTCCAGGAAGGAAGGAAGTAAGGATTCCAGGAAGGAAGGAAGGAAGGAAGGAAGGATTCCAGGAAGGAAGGAAGGAGTCCAGGAAGGAAGGAAGGAAGGCTTCCAGGAAGGAAGGAAGGAAGGAAGGATTCCAGGAAGAATTCCAGGATGGATTCCAGGAAGGATTCCAGGAAGGAAGGATTCCAGGAAGGAAGGATTCCAGGAAGGAAGGATTCCAGGAAGGATTCCAAGAAGGAAGGAAGGAAGGAAGGATTCCAGGAAGGAAGGATTCCAGGAAGGATTCCAGGAAGGATTCCAGGAAGGATTCCAGGAAGGATTCCAGGAAGGATTCCAGGAAGGATTCCAGGAAGGATTCCAGGAAGGATTCCAGGAAGGAAGGAAGGAAGGAAGGAAGGAAGGAAGGAAGGAAGGAAGGAAGGAAGGAAGGAAGGAAGGAAGGAAGGAAGGAAGGAAGGATGGATTCCAGGAAGGAAGGAAGGAAGGAAGGAAGGAAGGAAGGAAGGAAGGAAGGAAGGAAGGAAGGAAGGAAGGAAGGAAGGAAGGAAGGAAGGAAGGAAGGAAGGAAGGAAGGAAGGAAGGAAGGAAGGAAGGAAGGAAGGAAGGAAGGAAGGAAGGAAGGATTCCAGGAAGGATTCCAGGAAGGATTCCAGGAAGGAAGGATTCCAGGAAGGAAGGATTCCAGGAAGGAAGGAAGGAAGGAAGGAAGGAAGGAAGGAAGGAAGGAAGGAAGGAAGGAAGGAAGGAAGGAAGGAAGGAAGGAAGGAAGGATGGAAATAAGGAAGGAAGGAAGGAAGGAATCTAGGAAGGAAGGACTCCAGGAAGGAAGGATTCCAGGAAGGAAGGAAGGAAGGAAGGAAGGATTCCAGGAAGGAAGGATTCCAGGAAGGAAAGAAGGATTCCAGGAAGGAAGGAAGGAAGGAAGAGGAAGGATTCCAGAAGGAAGGATTCCAGGAAGGAAGGAAGGATTCCAGGAAGGAAGGAAGGAAGGATTCCAGGAAGGAAGGAAGGAAGGAAGGAAGGATTCCTGGAAGGATTCCAGGAAGGATTCCAGGAAGGATTCCAGGAAGGATTCCAGGAAGGAAGGATTCCAGGAAGGATTCCAGGAAGGATTCCAGGAAGGAAGGAAGGAAGGAAGGATTCCAGGAAGGAAGGAAGGAATGAAGGATTCCAGGAAGGAAGGAAGGATTCCAGGAAGGAAGGATTCCAGGAAGGAAGGATTCCAGGAAGGAAGGAAGGATTCCAGGAAGAAGGAAGGATTCCAGGAAGGAAGGATACCAGGAAGGAAGGATTCCAGGAAGGAAGGATTCTAGGAAGAAGGATTCCAGGAAGGAAGGAAGGAAGGAAGGAAGGAAGGAAGGAAGGAATCTAGGAAGGAAGGACTCCAGGAAGGAAGGAAGGAAGGAAGGAAGGAAGGAAGGAAGGAATCTAGGAAGGAAGGACTCCAGGAAGGAAGGACTCCAGGAAGGAAGGATTCCAGGAAGGATTCCAGGAAGGAAGGATTCCAGGAAGGAAGGATTCCAGGAAGGAAGGAAGTAAGGATTCCAAGAAGGAAGGAAGGAAGGAAGGAAGGATTCCAGGAACGAAGGAAGGAGTCCAGGAAGGAAGGAAGGAAGGCTTCCAGGAAGGAAGGAAGGAAGGAAGGATTCCAGGAAGGATTCCAGGATGGATTCCAGGAAGGATTCCAGGAAGGAAGGATTCCAGGAAGGAAGGATTCCAGGAAGGAAGGATTCCAGGAAGGAAAGAAGGATTCCAGGAAGGAAGGATTCCAGGAAGGATTCCAGGAAGGAAGGATTCCAGGAAGGAAGGATTCCAGGAAGGAAGGAAGTATTCCAGGAAGAAGGATTCCAGAAAGGAAGGATTCCAGGAAGGAAGGAAGGATTCCAGGAAGGAAGGAAGGAAGGATTCCAGGAAGGAAGGAAGGAAGGAAGGAAGGATTCCAGGAAGGAAGGAAGGATTCCAGGAAGGATTCTAGGAAGGATTCCAGGAAGGAAGGAAGGAAGGAAGGATTCCAGGAAGGAAGGATTCCAGGAAGGAAGGAAGGAAGGATGCCAGGAAGGAAGGATTCCAGGAAGGAAGCATTCCATGAAGGAATGATTGCAGGAAGGAAGGATTCCAGGAAGGAAGGATTCCAGGAAGGCAGGAAGGATTCCAGGAAGGAAGGATTCCAGGAAGGAAGGATTCCAGGAAGGAAGGAAGGATTCCAGGAAGGAAGGAAGGAAGGAAGGAAGGATTCCAGGAAGGAAGGATTCCAGGAAGGAAGGAAGGATTCCAGGAAGGAAGGATTCCAGGAAGGAAGGAAGGATTCCAGGAAGGAAGGAAGTAAGGATTCCAGGAAGGAAGGAAGGAAGGAAGGAAGGATTCCAGGAAGGAAGGAAGGAGTCCAGGAAGGAAGGAGGAAGGCTTCCAGGAAGGAAGGAAGGAAGGAAGGATTCCAGGAAGGATTCCAGGATGGATTCCAGGAAGGATTCCAGGAAGGAAGGATTCCAGGAAGGAAGGATTCCAGGAAGGAAGATTCCAGGAAGGAAGGAAGGATTCCAGGAAGGAAGGAAGGAAAGAAAGAAGGAAGGAAGGAAGGAAGGAAGGAAGGAAGGAAGGAAGGAAGGAAGGAAGGAAGGAAGGAAGGAAGGAAGGAAGGAAGGAAGGAAGGAAGGAAGGAAGGAAGGAAGGAAGGAAGGAAGGAAGGAAGGAAGGAAGGAAGGAAGGAAGGAAGGAAGGAAGGAAGGAAGGAAGGAAGGAAGGAAGGAAGGAAGGAAGGAAGGAAGGAAGGAAGGAAGGAAGGAAGGAAGGAGGAAGGATCCCAGGAAGGAAGTATTCCAGAAGGAAGCATTCCATGAAGGAAGGATTCCAGGAAGGAAGGATTCCAGGAAGGAAGGAAGGATTCCAGGAAGGAAGGATTCAGGAAGGAAGGAAGGATTCCAGGAAGGAAGGAA
>NW_028276626.1:0-82005 GCF_052056855.1 Sturnus vulgaris | reverse complement strand
TATTGCACTGAGTCGAGTGCTCGCTCGGGGCTTTGCTCTCGGGGCCAAGGCAAGAGGGCGTGCTTGCCCGCAGAACTGAGAACACGCTGTTGGGCAGAGCTGCAACTGACCGCTGGAGTTCAGCTCTCGCCGGACGGCAGAAGGCGAAGAACAGAAGCCGCTTGCGAGCGGCGCAGTGCAGCGAAGAGCTCTCCGAATTCGCCGCTAGCTCCACGGTCCTTCTCAGCTGCGAGTAGCAGCGCTCGCAGTACACAGAGCTTCGCAAGGCCCGAAGACCCGGAGGGAAGTATCGCACACGAAAATGCGCCAGGACAGAGACGTGTTCTACGTTGTCCCTTCTCGTCATGCAGTTTGTGCCTCTGCTGCTTCTGCTGTTAGGAATCGCTCCTTGAAAGACGAGCGAGAGCGTCCTTCCGGGTGCATTGCACTGAGTCGAGTGCTCGCTCGGGACTTTGCTCTCGGGGCCAAGGCAAGAGGGCGTGCTTGCCCGCAGAACTGAGAAACACGCTGTTGGGCAGAGCTGCAACTGACCGCTGGAGTTCAGCTCTCGCCGGACGGCAGAAGGCGAAGAACGAAGCCGCTTGCGAGCGGCGCAGTGCAGCGAAGAGCTCTCCGAATTCGCCGCTAGCTCCACGGTCCTTCTCAGCTGCGAGTAGCAGCGCTCGCAGTACACAGAGCTTCGCAAGGCCCGAAGACCCGGAGGAAGTATCGCACACGAAAATGCGCCAGGACAGAGACGTGTTCTACGTTGTCCCTTCTCGTCATGCAGTTTGTGCCTCTGCTGCTTCTGCTGTAGGTAATCGCTCCTTGAAAGACGAGCGAGAGCGTCCTTCCGGGTGCATTGCACTGAGTCGAGTGCTCGCTCGGGACTTTGCTCTCGGGGCCAAGGCAAGAGGGCGTGCTTGCCCGCAGAACTGAGAACACGCTGTTGGGCAGAGCTGCAACTGACCGCTGGAGTTCAGCTCTCGCCGGACGGCAGAAGGCGAAGAACGAAGCCGCTTGCGAGCGGCGCAGTGCAGCGAAGAGCTCTCCGAATTCGCCGCTAGCTCCACGGTCCTTCTCAGCTGCGAGTAGCAGCGCTCGCAGTACACAGGGCTTCGCAAGGCCCGAAGACCCGGAGGGAAGTATCGCACACGAAAATGCGCCAGGACAGAGACGTGTTCTACGTTGTCCCTTCTCGTCATGCAGTTTGTGCCTCTGCTGCTTCTGCTGTAGGTAATCGCTCCTTGAAAGACGAGCGAGAGCGTCCTTCCGGGTGCATTGCACTGAGTCGAGTGCTCGCTCGGGACTTTGCTCTCGGGGCCAAGGCAAGAGGGCGTGCTTGCCCGCAGAACTGAGAACACGCTGTTGGGCAGAGCTGCAACTGACCGCTGGAGTTCAGCTCTCGCCGGACGGCAGAAGGCGAAGAACGAAGCCGCTTGCGAGCGGCGCAGTGCAGCGAAGAGCTCTCCGAATTCGCCGCTAGCTCCACGGTCCTTCTCAGCTGCGAAGTAGCAGCGCTCGCAGTACACAGAGCTTCGCAAGGCCCGAAGACCCGGAGGGAAGTATCGCACACGAAAATGCGCCAGGACAGAGACGTGTTCTACGTTGTCCCTTCTCGTCATGCAGTTTGTGCCTCTGCTGCTTCTGCTGTTAGGAATCGCTCCTTGAAAGACGAGCGAGAGCGTCCTTCCGGGTGCATTGCACTGAGTCGAGTGCTCGCTCGGGACTTTGCTCTCGGGGCCAAGGCAAGAGGGCGTGCTTGCCCGCAGAACTGAGAACACGCTGTTGGGCAGAGCTGCAACTGACCGCTGGAGTTCAGCTCTCGCCGGACGGCAGAAGGCGAAGAACGAAGCCGCTTGCGAGCGGCGCAGTGCAGCGAAGAGCTCTCCGAATTCGCCGCTAGCTCCACGGTCCTTCTCAGCTGCGAGTAGCAGCGCTCGCAGTACACAGAGCTTCGCAAGGCCCGAAGACCCGGAGGGAAGTATCGCACACGAAAATGCTGCCAGGACAGAGACGTGTTCTACGTTGTCCCTTCTCGTCATGCAGTTTGTGCCTCTGCTGCTTCTGCTGTAGGAATCGCTCCTTGAAAGAGCGAGCGAGAGCGTCCTTCCGGGTGCATTGCACTGAGTCGAGTGCTCGCTCGGGACTTTGCTCTCGGGGCCAAGGCAAGAGGGCGTGCTTGCCCGCAGAACTGAGAACACGCTGTTGGGCAGAGCTGCAACTGACCGCTGGAGTTCAGCTCTCGCCGGACGGCAGAAGGCGAAGAACGAAGCCGCTTGCGAGCGGCGCAGTGCAGCGAAGAGCTCTCCGAATTCGCCGCTAGCTCCACGGTCCTTCTCAGCTGCGAGTAGCAGCGCTCGCAGTACACAGGGCTTCGCAAGGCCCCGAAGACCCGGAGGGAAGTATCGCACACGAAAATGCTGCCAGGACAGAGACGTGTTCTACGTTGTCCCTTCTCGTCATGCAGTTTGTGCCTCTGCTGCTTCTGCTGTTAGGAATCGCTCCTTGAAAGGCGAGCGAGAGCGTCCTTCCGGGTGCATTGCACTGAGTCGAGTGCTCGCTCGGGGCTTTGCTCTCGGGGCCAAGGCAAGAGGGCGTGCTTGCCCGCAGAACTGAGAACACGCTGTTGGGCAGAGCTGCAACTGACCGCTGGAGTTCAGCTCTCGCCGGACGGCAGAAGGCGAAGAACGAAGCCGCTTGCGAGCGGCGCAGTGCAGCGAAGAGCTCTCCGAATTCGCCGCTAGCTCCACGGTCCTTCTCAGCTGCGAGTAGCAGCGCTCGCAGTACACAGGGCTTCGCAAGGCCCGAAGACCCGGAGGGAAGTATCGCACACGAAAATGTGCCAGGACAGAGACGTGTTCTACGTTGTCCCTTCTCGTCATGCAGTTTGTGCCTCTGCTGCTTCTGCTGTTAGGAATCGCTCCTTGAAAGGCGAGCGAGAGCGTCCTTCCGGGTGCATTGCACTGAGTCGAGTGCTCGCTCGGGACTTTGCTCTCGGGGCCAAGGCAAGAGGGCGTGCTTGCCCGCAGAACTGAGAACACGCTGTTGGGCAGAGCTGCAACTGACCGCTGGAGTTCAGCTCTCGCCGGACGGCAGAAGGCGAAGAACGAAGCCGCTTGCGAGCGGCGCAGTGCAGCGAAGAGCTCTCCGAATTCGCCGCTAGCTCCACGGTCCTTCTCAGCTGCGAGTAGCAGCGCTCGCAGTACACAGGGCTTCGCAAGGCCCGAAGACCCGGAGGGAAGTATCGCACACGAAAATATGCCCAGGACAGAGACGTGTTCTACGTTGTCCCTTCTCGTCATGCAGTTTGTGCCTCTGCTGCTTCTGCTGTTAGGAATCGCTCCTTGAAAGGCGAGCGAGAGCGTCCTTCCGGGTGCATTGCACTGAGTCGAGTGCTCGCTCGGGACTTTGCTCTCGGGGCCAAGGCAAGAGGGCGTGCTTGCCCGCAGAACTGAGAACACGCTGTTGGGCAGAGCTGCAACTGACCGCTGGAGTTCAGCTCTCGCCGGACGGCAGAAGGCGAAGAACGAAGCCGCTTGCGAGCGGCGCAGTGCAGCGAAGAGCTCTCCGAATTCGCCGCTAGCTCCACGGTCCTTCTCAGCTGCGAGTAGCAGCGCTCGCAGTACACAGGGCTTCGCAAGGCCCGAAGACCCGGAGGGAAGTATCGCACACGAAAATGCGCCAGGACAGAGACGTGTTCTACGTTGTCCCTTCTCGTCATGCAGTTTGTGCCTCTGCTGCTTCTGCTGTTAGGAATCGCTCCTTGAAAGGCGAGCGAGAGCGTCCTTCCGGGTGCATTGCACTGAGTCGAGTGCTCGCTCGGGACTTTGCTCTCGGGGCCAAGGCAAGAGGGCGTGCTTGCCCGCAGAACTGAGAACACGCTGTTGGGCAGAGCTGCAACTGACCGCTGGAGTTCAGCTCTCGCCGGACGGCAGAAGGCGAAGAACGAAGCCGCTTGCGAGCGGCGCAGTGCAGCGAAGAGCTCTCCGAATTCGCCGCTAGCTCCACGGTCCTTCTCAGCTGCGAGTAGCAGCGCTCGCAGTACACAGGGCTTCGCAAGGCCCGAAGACCCGGAGGGAAGTATCGCACACGAAAATGCGCCAGGACAGAGACGTGTTCTACGTTGTCCCTTCTCGTCATGCAGTTTGTGCCTCTGCTGCTTCTGCTGTTAGGAATCGCTCCTTGAAAGGCGAGCGAGAGCGTCCTTCCGGGTGCATTGCACTGAGTCGAGTGCTCGCTCGGGACTTTGCTCTCGGGGCCAAGGCAAGAGGGCGTGCTTGCCCGCAGAACTGAGAACACGCTGTTGGGCAGAGCTGCAACTGACCGCTGGAGTTCAGCTCTCGCCGGACGGCAGAAGGCGAAGAACGAAGCCGCTTGCGAGCGGCGCAGTGCAGCGAAGAGCTCTCCGAATTCGCCGCTAGCTCCACGGTCCTTCTCAGCTGCGAGTAGCAGCGCTCGCAGTACACAGGGCTTCGCAAGGCCCGAAGACCCGGAGGGAAGTATCGCACACGAAAATGCGCCAGGACAGAGACGTGTTCTACGTTGTCCCTTCTCGTCATGCAGTTTGTGCCTCTGCTGCTTCTGCTGTTAGGAATCGCTCCTTGAAAGGCGAGCGAGAGCGTCCTTCCGGGTGCATTGCACTGAGTCGAGTGCTCGCTCGGGGCTTTGCTCTCGGGGCCAAGGCAAGAGGGCGTGCTTGCCCGCAGAACTGAGAACACGCTGTTGGGCAGAGCTGCAACTGACCGCTGGAGTTCAGCTCTCGCCGGACGGCAGAAGGCGAAGAACGAAGCCGCTTGCGAGCGGCGCAGTGCAGCGAAGAGCTCTCCGAATTCGCCGCTAGCTCCACGGTCCTTCTCAGCTGCGAGTAGCAGCGCTCGCAGTACACAGGGCTTCGCAAGGCCCGAAGACCCGGAGGGAAGTATCGCACACGAAAATGCGCCAGGACAGAGACGTGTTCTACGTTGTCCCTTCTCGTCATGCAGTTTGTGCCTCTGCTGCTTCTGCTGTTAGGAATCGCTCCTTGAAAGGCGAGCGAGAGCGTCCTTCCGGGTGCATTGCACTGAGTCGAGTGCTCGCTCGGGGCTTTGCTCTCGGGGCCAAGGCAAGAGGGCGTGCTTGCCCGCAGAACTGAGAACACGCTGTTGGGCAGAGCTGCAACTGACCGCTGGAGTTCAGCTCTCGCCGGACGGCAGAAGGCGAAGAACGAAGCCGCTTGCGAGCGGCGCAGTGCAGCGAAGAGCTCTCCGAATTCGCCGCTAGCTCCACGGTCCTTCTCAGCTGCGAGTAGCAGCGCTCGCAGTACACAGGGCTTCGCAAGGCCCGAAGACCCGGAGGGAAGTTTCGCACACGAAAATGCGCCAGGACAGAGACGTGTTCTACGTTGTCCCTTCTCGTCATGCAGTTTGTGCCTCTGCTGCTTCTGCTGTTAGGAATCGCTCCTTGAAAGGCGAGCGAGAGCGTCCTTCCGGGTGCATTGCACTGAGTCGAGTGCTCGCTCGGGGCTTTGCTCTCGGGGCCAAGGCAAGAGGGCGTGCTTGCCCGCAGAACTGAGAACACGCTGTTGGGCAGAGCTGCAACTGACCGCTGAGTTCAGCTCTCGCCGGACGGCAGAAGGCGAAGAACGAAGCCGCTTGCGAGCGGCGCAGTGCAGCGAAGAGCTCTCCGAATTCGCCGCTAGCTCCACGGTCCTTCTCAGCTGCGAGTAGCAGCGCTCGCAGTACACAGGGCTTCGCAAGGCCCGAAGACCCGGAGGGAAGTTTCGCACACGAAAATGCGCCAGGACAGAGACGTGTTCTACGTTGTCCCTTCTCGTCATGCAGTTTGTGCCTCTGCTGCTTCTGCTGTTAGGAATCGCTCCTTGAAAGGCGAGCGAGAGCGTCCTTCCGGGTGCATTGCACTGAGTCGAGTGCTCGCTCGGGACTTTGCACTCGGGGCCAAGGCAAGAGGGCGTGCTTGCCCGCAGAACTGAGAACACGCTGTTGGGCAGAGCTGCAACTGACCGCTGGAGTTCAGCTCTCGCCGGACGGCAGAAGGCGAAGAACGAAGCCGCTTGCGAGCGGCGCAGTGCAGCGAAGAGCTCTCCGAATTCGCCGCTAGCTCCACGGTCCTTCTCAGCTGCGAGTAGCAGCGCTCGCAGTACACAGGGCTTCGCAAGGCCCGAAGACCCGGAGGGAAGTTTCGCACACGAAAATGCGCCAGGACAGAGACGTGTTCTACGTTGTCCCTTCTCGTCATGCAGTTTGTGCCTCTGCTGCTTCTGCTGTAGGAATCGCTCCTTGAAAGGCGAGCGAGAGCGTCCTTCCGGGTGCATTGCACTGAGTCGAGTGCTCGCTCGGGACTTTGCACTCGGGGCCAAGGCAAGAGGGCGTGCTTGCCCGCAGAACTGAGAACACGCTGTTGGGCAGAGCTGCAACTGACCGCTGGAGTTCAGCTCTCGCCGGACGGCAGAAGGCGAAGAACGAAGCCGCTTGCGAGCGGCGCAGTGCAGCGAAGAGCTCTCCGAATTCGCCGCTAGCTCCACGGTCCTTCTCAGCTGCGAGTAGCAGCGCTCGCAGTACACAGAGCTTCGCAAGGCCCGAAGACCCGGAGGGAAGTATCGCACACGAAAATGCGCCAGGACAGAGACGTGTTCTACGTTGTCCCTTCTCGTCATGCAGTTTGTGCCTCTGCTGCTTCTGCTGTTAGGAATCGCTCCTTGAAAGGCGAGCGAGAGCGTCCTTCCGGGTGCATTGCACTGAGTCGAGTGCTCGCTCGGGACTTTGCTCTCGGGGCCAAGGCAAGAGGGCGTGCTTGCCCGCAGAACTGAGAACACGCTGTTGGGCAGAGCTGCAACTGACCGCTGGAGTTCAGCTCTCGCCGGACGGCAGAAGGCGAAGAACGAAGCCGCTTGCGAGCGGCGCAGTGCAGCGAAGAGCTCTCCGAATTCGCCGCTAGCTCCACGGTCCTTCTCAGCTGCGAGTAGCAGCGCTCGCAGTACACAGAGCTTCGCAAGGCCCGAAGACCCGGAGGGAAGTATCGCACACGAAAATGCGCCAGGACAGAGACGTGTTCTACGTTGTCCCTTCTCGTCATGCAGTTTGTGCCTCTGCTGCTTCTGCTGTTAGGAATCGCTCCTTGAAAGGCGAGCGAGAGCGTCCTTCCGGGTGCATTGCACTGAGTCGAGTGCTCGCTCGGGACTTTGCTCTCGGGGCCAAGGCAAGAGGGCGTGCTTGCCCGCAGAACTGAGAACACGCTGTTGGGCAGAGCTGCAACTGACCGCTGGAGTTCAGCTCTCGCCGGACGGCAGAAGGCGAAGAACGAAGCCGCTTGCGAGCGGCGCAGTGCAGCGAAGAGCTCTCCGAATTCGCCGCTAGCTCCACGGTCCTTCTCAGCTGCGAGTAGCAGCGCTCGCAGTACACAGAGCTTCGCAAGGCCCGAAGACCCGGAGGGAAGTATCGCACACGAAAATGCGCCAGGACAGAGACGTGTTCTACGTTGTCCCTTCTCGTCATGCAGTTTGTGCCTCTGCTGCTTCTGCTGTTAGGAATCGCTCCTTGAAAGGCGAGCGAGAGCGTCCTTCCGGGTGCATTGCACTGAGTCGAGTGCTCGCTCGGGACTTTGCACTCGGGGCCAAGGCAAGAGGGCGTGCTTGCCCGCAGAACTGAGAACACGCTGTTGGGCAGAGCTGCAACTGACCGCTGGAGTTCAGCTCTCGCCGGACGGCAGAAGGCGAAGAACGAAGCCGCTTGCGAGCGGCGCAGTGCAGCGAAGAGCTCTCCGAATTCGCCGCTAGCTCCACGGTCCTTCTCAGCTGCGAGTAGCAGCGCTCGCAGTACACAGGGCTTCGCAAGGCCCGAAGACCCGGAGGGAAGTATCGCACACGAAAATGCGCCAGGACAGAGACGTGTTCTACGTTGTCCCTTCTCGTCATGCAGTTTGTGCCTCTGCTGCTTCTGCTGTAGGTAATCGCTCCTTGAAAGGCGAGCGAGAGCGTCCTTCCGGGTGCATTGCACTGAGTCGAGTGCTCGCTCGGGGACTTTGCTCTCGGGGCCAAGGCAAGAGGGCGTGCTTGCCCGCAGAACTGAGAACACGCTGTTGGGCAGAGCTGCAACTGACCGCTGGAGTTCAGCTCTCGCCGGACGGCAGAAGGCGAAGAACGAAGCCGCTTGCGAGCGGCGCAGTGCAGCGAAGAGCTCTCCGAATTCGCCGCTAGCTCCACGGTCCTTCTCAGCTGCGAGTAGCAGCGCTCGCAGTACACAGGGCTTCGCAAGGCCCGAAGACCCGGAGGGAAGTTTCGCACACGCAAATGTGCCAGGACAGAGACGTGTTCTACGTTGTCCCTTCTCGTCATGCAGTTTGTGCCTCTGCTGCTTCTGCTGTTAGGAATCGCTCCTTGAAAGGCGAGCGAGAGCGTCCTTCCGGGTGCATTGCACTGAGTCGAGTGCTCGCTCGGGGCTTTGCTCTCGGGGCCAAGGCAAGAGGGCGTGCTTGCCCGCAGAACTGAGAACACGCTGTTGGGCAGAGCTGCAACTGACCGCTGGAGTTCAGCTCTCGCCGGACGGCAGAAGGCGAAGAACGAAGCCGCTTGCGAGCGGCGCAGTGCAGCGAAGAGCTCTCCGAATTCGCCGCTAGCTCCACGGTCCTTCTCAGCTGCGAGTAGCAGCGCTCGCAGTACACAGGGCTTCGCAAGGCCCGAAGACCCGGAGGGAAGTTTCGCACACGAAAATGTGCCAGGACAGAGACGTGTTCTACGTTGTCCCTTCTCGTCATGCAGTTTGTGCCTCTGCTGCTTCTGCTGTTAGGAATCGCTCCTTGAAAGGCGAGCGAGAGCGTCCTTCCGGGTGCATTGCACTGAGTCGAGTGCTCGCTCGGGGCTTTGCTCTCGGGGCCAAGGCAAGAGGGCGTGCTTGCCCGCAGAACTGAGAACACGCTGTTGGGCAGAGCTGCAACTGACCGCTGGAGTTCAGCTCTCGCCGGACGGCAGAAGGCGAAGAACGAAGCCGCTTGCGAGCGGCGCAGTGCAGCGAAGAGCTCTCCGAATTCGCCGCTAGCTCCACGGTCCTTCTCAGCTGCGAGTAGCAGCGCTCGCAGTACACAGGGCTTCGCAAGGCCCGAAGACCCGGAGGGAAGTATCGCACACGAAAATGTGCCAGGACAGAGACGTGTTCTACGTTGTCCCTTCTCGTCATGCAGTTTGTGCCTCTGCTGCTTCTGCTGTTAGGAATCGCTCCTTGAAAGGCGAGCGAGAGCGTCCTTCCGGGTGCATTGCACTGAGTCGAGTGCTCGCTCGGGGCTTTGCTCTCGGGGCCAAGGCAAGAGGGCGTGCTTGCCCGCAGAACTGAGAACACGCTGTTGGGCAGAGCTGCAACTGACCGCTGGAGTTCAGCTCTCGCCGGACGGCAGAAGGCGAAGAACGAAGCCGCTTGCGAGCGGCGCAGTGCAGCGAAGAGCTCTCCGAATTCGCCGCTAGCTCCACGGTCCTTCTCAGCTGCGAGTAGCAGCGCTCGCAGTACACAGGGCTTCGCAAGGCCCGAAGACCCGGAGGGAAGTATCGCACACGAAAATGTGCCAGGACAGAGACGTGTTCTACGTTGTCCCTTCTCGTCATGCAGTTTGTGCCTCTGCTGCTTCTGCTGTTAGGAATCGCTCCTTGAAAGGCGAGCGAGAGCGTCCTTCCGGGTGCATTGCACTGAGTCGAGTGCTCGCTCGGGGCTTTGCTCTCGGGGCCAAGGCAAGAGGGCGTGCTTGCCCGCAGAACTGAGAACACGCTGTTGGGCAGAGCTGCAACTGACCGCTGGAGTTCAGCTCTCGCCGGACGGCAGAAGGCGAAGAACGAAGCCGCTTGCGAGCGGCGCAGTGCAGCGAAGAGCTCTCCGAATTCGCCGCTAGCTCCACGGTCCTTCTCAGCTGCGAGTAGCAGCGCTCGCAGTACACAGGGCTTCGCAAGGCCCGATGACCCGGAGGGAAGTTTCGCACACGAAAATGCGCCAGGACAGAGACGTGTTCTACGTTGTCCCTTCTCGTCATGCAGTTTGTGCCTCTGCTGCTTCTGCTGTTAGGAATCGCTCCTTGAAAGGCGAGCGAGAGCGTCCTTCCGGGTGCATTGCACTGAGTCGAGTGCTCGCTCGGGACTTTGCACTCGGGGCCAAGGCAAGAGGGCGTGCTTGCCCGCAGAACTGAGAACACGCTGTTGGGCAGAGCTGCAACTGACCGCTGGAGTTCAGCTCTCGCCGGACGGCAGAAGGCGAAGAACGAAGCCGCTTGCGAGCGGCGCAGTGCAGCGAAGAGCTCTCCGAATTCGCCGCTAGCTCCACGGTCCTTCTCAGCTGCGAGTAGCAGCGCTCGCAGTACACAGGGCTTCGCAAGGCCCGATGACCCGGAGGGAAGTTTCGCACACGAAAATGCGCCAGGACAGAGACGTGTTCTACGTTGTCCCTTCTCGTCATGCAGTTTGTGCCTCTGCTGCTTCTGCTGTTAGGAATCGCTCCTTGAAAGGCGAGCGAGAGCGTCCTTCCGGGTGCATTGCACTGAGTCGAGTGCTCGCTCGGGACTTTGCACTCGGGGCCAAGGCAAGAGGGCGTGCTTGCCCGCAGAACTGAGAACACGCTGTTGGGCAGAGCTGCAACTGACCGCTGGAGTTCAGCTCTCGCCGGACGGCAGAAGGCGAAGAACGAAGCCGCTTGCGAGCGGCGCAGTGCAGCGAAGAGCTCTCCGAATTCGCCGCTAGCTCCACGGTCCTTCTCAGCTGCGAGTAGCAGCGCTCGCAGTACACAGAGCTTCGCAAGGCCCGAAGACCCGGAGGGAAGTTTCGCACACGAAAATGCGCCAGGACAGAGACGTGTTCTACGTTGTCCCTTCTCGTCATGCAGTTTGTGCCTCTGCTGCTTCTGCTGTAGGTAATCGCTCCTTGAAAGGCGAGCGAGAGCGTCCTTCCGGGTGCATTGCACTGAGTCGAGTGCTCGCTCGGGACTTTGCACTCGGGGCCAAGGCAAGAGGGCGTGCTTGCCCGCAGAACTGAGAACACGCTGTTGGGCAGAGCTGCAACTGACCGCTGGAGTTCAGCTCTCGCCGGACGGCAGAAGGCGAAGAACGAAGCCGCTTGCGAGCGGCGCAGTGCAGCGAAGAGCTCTCCGAATTCGCCGCTAGCTCCACGGTCCTTCTCAGCTGCGAGTAGCAGCGCTCGCAGTACACAGAGCTTCGCAAGGCCCGAAGACCCGGAGGGAAGTATCGCACACGAAAATGCGCCAGGACAGAGACGTGTTCTACGTTGTCCCTTCTCGTCATGCAGTTTGTGCCTCTGCTGCTTCTGCTGTAGGTAATCGCTCCTTGAAAGACGAGCGAGAGCGTCCTTCCGGGTGCATTGCACTGAGTCGAGTGCTCGCTCGGGACTTTGCTCTCGGGGCCAAGGCAAGAGGGCGTGCTTGCCCGCAGAACTGAGAACACGCTGTTGGGCAGAGCTGCAACTGACCGCTGGAGTTCAGCTCTCGCCGGACGGCAGAAGGCGAAGAACGAAGCCGCTTGCGAGCGGCGCAGTGCAGCGAAGAGCTCTCCGAATTCGCCGCTAGCTCCACGGTCCTTCTCAGCTGCGAGTAGCAGCGCTCGCAGTACACAGAGCTTCGCAAGGCCCGAAGACCCGGAGGGAAGTATCGCACACGAAAATGCGCCAGGACAGAGACGTGTTCTACGTTGTCCCTTCTCGTCATGCAGTTTGTGCCTCTGCTGCTTCTGCTGTTAGGAATCGCTCCTTGAAAGACGAGCGAGAGCGTCCTTCCGGGTGCATTGCACTGAGTCGAGTGCTCGCTCGGGACTTTGCACTCGGGGCCAAGGCAAGAGGGCGTGCTTGCCCGCAGAACTGAGAACACGCTGTTGGGCAGAGCTGCAACTGACCGCTGGAGTTCAGCTCTCGCCGGACGGCAGAAGGCGAAGAACGAAGCCGCTTGCGAGCGGCGCAGTGCAGCGAAGAGCTCTCCGAATTCGCCGCTAGCTCCACGGTCCTTCTCAGCTGCGAGTAGCAGCGCTCGCAGTACACAGGGCTTCGCAAGGCCCGAAGACCCGGAGGGAAGTATCGCACACGAAAATGCGCCAGGACAGAGACGTGTTCTACGTTGTCCCTTCTCGTCATGCAGTTTGTGCCTCTGCTGCTTCTGCTGTTAGGAATCGCTCCTTGAAAGGCGAGCGAGAGCGTCCTTCCGGGTGCATTGCACTGAGTCGAGTGCTCGCTCGGGGCTTTGCTCTCGGGGCCAAGGCAAGAGGGCGTGCTTGCCCGCAGAACTGAGAACACGCTGTTGGGCAGAGCTGCAACTGACCGCTGGAGTTCAGCTCTCGCCGGACGGCAGAAGGCGAAGAACGAAGCCGCTTGCGAGCGGCGCAGTGCAGCGAAGAGCTCTCCGAATTCGCCGCTAGCTCCACGGTCCTTCTCAGCTGCGAGTAGCAGCGCTCGCAGTACACAGAGCTTCGCAAGGCCCGAAGACCCGGAGGGAAGTTTCGCACACGAAAATGCGCCAGGACAGAGACGTGTTCTACGTTGTCCCTTCTCGTCATGCAGTTTGTGCCTCTGCTGCTTCTGCTGTTAGGAATCGCTCCTTGAAAGGCGAGCGAGAGCGTCCTTCCGGGTGCATTGCACTGAGTCGAGTGCTCGCTCGGGGCTTTGCTCTCGGGGCCAAGGCAAGAGGGCGTGCTTGCCCGCAGAACTGAGAACACGCTGTTGGGCAGAGCTGCAACTGACCGCTGGAGTTCAGCTCTCGCCGGACGGCAGAAGGCGAAGAACGAAGCCGCTTGCGAGCGGCGCAGTGCAGCGAAGAGCTCTCCGAATTCGCCGCTAGCTCCACGGTCCTTCTCAGCTGCGAGTAGCAGCGCTCGCAGTACACAGAGCTTCGCAAGGCCCGAAGACCCGGAGGGAAGTATCGCACACGAAAATGCGCCAGGACAGAGACGTGTTCTACGTTGTCCCTTCTCGTCATGCAGTTTGTGCCTCTGCTGCTTCTGCTGTTAGGAATCGCTCCTTGAAAGGCGAGCGAGAGCGTCCTTCCGGGTGCATTGCACTGAGTCGAGTGCTCGCTCGGGGCTTTGCTCTCGGGGCCAAGGCAAGAGGGCGTGCTTGCCCGCAGAACTGAGAACACGCTGTTGGGCAGAGCTGCAACTGACCGCTGGAGTTCAGCTCTCGCCGGACGGCAGAAGGCGAAGAACGAAGCCGCTTGCGAGCGGCGCAGTGCAGCGAAGAGCTCTCCGAATTCGCCGCTAGCTCCACGGTCCTTCTCAGCTGCGAGTAGCAGCGCTCGCAGTACACAGAGCTTCGCAAGGCCCGAAGACCCGGAGGGAAGTATCGCACACGAAAATGCGCCAGGACAGAGACGTGTTCTACGTTGTCCCTTCTCGTCATGCAGTTTGTGCCTCTGCTGCTTCTGCTGTTAGGAATCGCTCCTTGAAAGACGAGCGAGAGCGTCCTTCCGGGTGCATTGCACTGAGTCGAGTGCTCGCTCGGGACTTTGCTCTCGGGGCCAAGGCAAGAGGGCGTGCTTGCCCGCAGAACTGAGAACACGCTGTTGGGCAGAGCTGCAACTGACCGCTGGAGTTCAGCTCTCGCCGGACGGCAGAAGGCGAAGAACGAAGCCGCTTGCGAGCGGCGCAGTGCAGCGAAGAGCTCTCCGAATTCGCCGCTAGCTCCACGGTCCTTCTCAGCTGCGAGTAGCAGCGCTCGCAGTACACAGAGCTTCGCAAGGCCCGAAGACCCGGAGGGAAGTATCGCACACGAAAATGCGCCAGGACAGAGACGTGTTCTACGTTGTCCCTTCTCGTCATGCAGTTTGTGCCTCTGCTGCTTCTGCTGTTAGGAATCGCTCCTTGAAAGACGAGCGAGAGGGTCCTTCCGGGTGCATTGCACTGAGTCGAGTGCTCGCTCGGGACTTTGCACTCGGGGCCAAGGCAAGAGGGCGTGCTTGCCCGCAGAACTGAGAACACGCTGTTGGGCAGAGCTGCAACTGACCGCTGGAGTTCAGCTCTCGCCGGACGGCAGAAGGCGAAGAACGAAGCCGCTTGCGAGCGGCGCAGTGCAGCGAAGAGCTCTCCGAATTCGCCGCTAGCTCCACGGTCCTTCTCAGCTGCGAGTAGCAGCGCTCGCAGTACACAGGGCTTCGCAAGGCCCGAAGACCCGGAGGGAAGTATCGCACACGAAAATGCGCCAGGACAGAGACGTGTTCTACGTTGTCCCTTCTCGTCATGCAGTTTGTGCCTCTGCTGCTTCTGCTGTTAGGAATCGCTCCTTGAAAGGCGAGCGAGAGCGTCCTTCCGGGTGCATTGCACTGAGTCGAGTGCTCGCTCGGGGCTTTGCTCTCGGGGCCAAGGCAAGAGGACGTGCTTGCCCGCAGAACTGAGAACACGCTGTTGGGCAGAGCTGCAACTGACCGCTGGAGTTCAGCTCTCGCCGGACGGCAGAAGGCGAAGAACGAAGCCGCTTGCGAGCGGCGCAGTGCAGCGAAGAGCTCTCCGAATTCGCCGCTAGCTCCACGGTCCTTCTCAGCTGCGAGTAGCAGCGCTCGCAGTACACAGGGCTTCGCAAGGCCCGAAGACCCGGAGGGAAGTTTCGCACACGAAAATGCGCCAGGACAGAGACGTGTTCTACGTTGTCCCTTCTCGTCATGCAGTTTGTGCCTCTGCTGCTTCTGCTGTTAGGAATCGCTCCTTGAAAGGCGAGCGAGAGCGTCCTTCCGGGTGCATTGCACTGAGTCGAGTGCTCGCTCGGGGCTTTGCTCTCGGGGCCAAGGCAAGAGGGCGTGCTTGCCCGCAGAACTGAGAACACGCTGTTGGGCAGAGCTGCAACTGACCGCTGGAGTTCAGCTCTCGCCGGACGGCAGAAGGCGAAGAACGAAGCCGCTTGCGAGCGGCGCAGTGCAGCGAAGAGCTCTCCGAATTCGCCGCTAGCTCCACGGTCCTTCTCAGCTGCGAGTAGCAGCGCTCGCAGTACACAGGGCTTCGCAAGGCCCGAAGACCCGGAGGGAAGTATCGCACACGAAAATATGCCAGGACAGAGACGTGTTCTACGTTGTCCCTTCTCGTCATGCAGTTTGTGCCTCTGCTGCTTCTGCTGTTAGGAATCGCTCCTTGAAAGGCGAGCGAGAGCGTCCTTCCGGGTGCATTGCACTGAGTCGAGTGCTCGCTCGGGGCTTTGCTCTCGGGGCCAAGGCAAGAGGGCGTGCTTGCCCGCAGAACTGAGAACACGCTGTTGGGCAGAGCTGCAACTGACCGCTGGAGTTCAGCTCTCGCCGGACGGCAGAAGGCGAAGAACGAAGCCGCTTGCCAGCGGCGCAGTGCAGCGAAGAGCTCTCCGAATTCGCCGCTAGCTCCACGGTCCTTCTCAGCTGCGAGTAGCAGCGCTCGCAGTACACAGGGCTTCGCAAGGCCCGATGACCCGGAGGGAAGTTTCGCACACGAAAATGCGCCAGGACAGAGACGTGTTCTACGTTGTCCCTTCTCGTCATGCAGTTTGTGCCTCTGCTGCTTCTGCTGTTAGGAATCGCTCCTTGAAAGGCGAGCGAGAGCGTCCTTCCGGGTGCATTGCACTGAGTCGAGTGCTCGCTCGGGACTTTGCACTCGGGGCCAAGGCAAGAGGGCGTGCTTGCCCGCAGAACTGAGAACACGCTGTTGGGCAGAGCTGCAACTGACCGCTGGAGTTCAGCTCTCGCCGGACGGCAGAAGGCGAAGAACGAAGCCGCTTGCGAGCGGCGCAGTGCAGCGAAGAGCTCTCCGAATTCGCCGCTAGCTCCACGGTCCTTCTCAGCTGCGAGTAGCAGCGCTCGCAGTACACAGGGCTTCGCAAGGCCCGATGACCCGGAGGGAAGTTTCGCACACGAAAATGCGCCAGGACAGAGACGTGTTCTACGTTGTCCCTTCTCGTCATGCAGTTTGTGCCTCTGCTGCTTCTGCTGTTAGGAATCGCTCCTTGAAAGGCGAGCGAGAGCGTCCTTCCGGGTGCATTGCACTGAGTCGAGTGCTCGCTCGGGACTTTGCACTCGGGGCCAAGGCAAGAGGGCGTGCTTGCCCGCAGAACTGAGAACACGCTGTTGGGCAGAGCTGCAACTGACCGCTGGAGTTCAGCTCTCGCCGGACGGCAGAAGGCGAAGAACGAAGCCGCTTGCGAGCGGCGCAGTGCAGCGAAGAGCTCTCCGAATTCGCCGCTAGCTCCACGGTCCTTCTCAGCTGCGAGTAGCAGCGCTCGCAGTACACAGAGCTTCGCAAGGCCCGAAGACCCGGAGGGAAGTATCGCACACGAAAATGCGCCAGGACAGAGACGTGTTCTACGTTGTCCCTTCTCGTCATGCAGTTTGTGCCTCTGCTGCTTCTGCTGTAGGTAATCGCTCCTTGAAAGACGAGCGAGAGCGTCCTTCCGGGTGCATTGCACTGAGTCGAGTGCTCGCTCGGGACTTTGCACTCGGGGCCAAGGCAAGAGGGCGTGCTTGCCCGCAGAACTGAGAACACGCTGTTGGGCAGAGCTGCAACTGACCGCTGGAGTTCAGCTCTCGCCGGACGGCAGAAGGCGAAGAACGAAGCCGCTTGCGAGCGGCGCAGTGCAGCGAAGAGCTCTCCGAATTCGCCGCTAGCTCCACGGTCCTTCTCAGCTGCGAGTAGCAGCGCTCGCAGTACACAGAGCTTCGCAAGGCCCGAAGACCCGGAGGGAAGTATCGCACACGAAAATGCGCCAGGACAGAGACGTGTTCTACGTTGTCCCTTCTCGTCATGCAGTTTGTGCCTCTGCTGCTTCTGCTGTAGGTAATCGCTCCTTGAAAGGCGAGCGAGAGCGTCCTTCCGGGTGCATTGCACTGAGTCGAGTGCTCGCTCGGGGCTTTGCTCTCGGGGCCAAGGCAAGAGGGCGTGCTTGCCCGCAGAACTGAGAACACGCTGTTGGGCAGAGCTGCAACTGACCGCTGGAGTTCAGCTCTCGCCGGACGGCAGAAGGCGAAGAACGAAGCCGCTTGCGAGCGGCGCAGTGCAGCGAAGAGCTCTCCGAATTCGCCGCTAGCTCCACGGTCCTTCTCAGCTGCGAGTAGCAGCGCTCGCAGTACACAGGGCTTCGCAAGGCCCGAAGACCCGGAGGGAAGTTTCGCACACGAAAATGTGCCAGGACAGAGACGTGTTCTACGTTGTCCCTTCTCGTCATGCAGTTTGTGCCTCTGCTGCTTCTGCTGTTAGGAATCGCTCCTTGAAAGGCGAGCGAGAGCGTCCTTCCGGGTGCATTGCACTGAGTCGAGTGCTCGCTCGGGGCTTTGCACTCGGGGCCAAGGCAAGAGGGCGTGCTTGCCCGCAGAACTGAGAACACGCTGTTGGGCAGAGCTGCAACTGACCGCTGGAGTTCAGCTCTCGCCGGACGGCAGAAGGCGAAGAACGAAGCCGCTTGCGAGCGGCGCAGTGCAGCGAAGAGCTCTCCGAATTCGCCGCTAGCTCCACGGTCCTTCTCAGCTGCGAGTAGCAGCGCTCGCAGTACACAGGGCTTCGCAAGGCCCGAAGACCCGGAGGGAAGTATCGCACACGAAAATATGCCAGGACAGAGACGTGTTCTACGTTGTCCCTTCTCGTCATGCAGTTTGTGCCTCTGCTGCTTCTGCTGTTAGGAATCGCTCCTTGAAAGGCGAGCGAGAGCGTCCTTCCGGGTGCATTGCACTGAGTCGAGTGCTCGCTCGGGGCTTTGCTCTCGGGGCCAAGGCAAGAGGGCGTGCTTGCCCGCAGAACTGAGAACACGCTGTTGGGCAGAGCTGCAACTGACCGCTGGAGTTCAGCTCTCGCCGGACGGCAGAAGGCGAAGAACGAAGCCGCTTGCCAGCGGCGCAGTGCAGCGAAGAGCTCTCCGAATTCGCCGCTAGCTCCACGGTCCTTCTCAGCTGCGAGTAGCAGCGCTCGCAGTACACAGGGCTTCGCAAGGCCCGATGACCCGGAGGGAAGTTTCGCACACGAAAATGCGCCAGGACAGAGACGTGTTCTACGTTGTCCCTTCTCGTCATGCAGTTTGTGCCTCTGCTGCTTCTGCTGTTAGGAATCGCTCCTTGAAAGGCGAGCGAGAGCGTCCTTCCGGGTGCATTGCACTGAGTCGAGTGCTCGCTCGGGACTTTGCACTCGGGGCCAAGGCAAGAGGGCGTGCTTGCCCGCAGAACTGAGAACACGCTGTTGGGCAGAGCTGCAACTGACCGCTGGAGTTCAGCTCTCGCCGGACGGCAGAAGGCGAAGAACGAAGCCGCTTGCGAGCGGCGCAGTGCAGCGAAGAGCTCTCCGAATTCGCCGCTAGCTCCACGGTCCTTCTCAGCTGCGAGTAGCAGCGCTCGCAGTACACAGGCTTCGCAAGGCCCGATGACCCGGAGGGAAGTTTCGCACACGAAAATGCGCCAGGACAGAGACGTGTTCTACGTTGTCCCTTCTCGTCATGCAGTTTGTGCCTCTGCTGCTTCTGCTGTTAGGAATCGCTCCTTGAAAGGCGAGCGAGAGCGTCCTTCCGGGTGCATTGCACTGAGTCGAGTGCTCGCTCGGGACTTTGCACTCGGGGCCAAGGCAAGAGGGCGTGCTTGCCCGCAGAACTGAGAACACGCTGTTGGGCAGAGCTGCAACTGACCGCTGGAGTTCAGCTCTCGCCGGACGGCAGAAGGCGAAGAACGAAGCCGCTTGCGAGCGGCGCAGTGCAGCGAAGAGCTCTCCGAATTCGCCGCTAGCTCCACGGTCCTTCTCAGCTGCGAGTAGCAGCGCTCGCAGTACACAGAGCTTCGCAAGGCCCGAAGACCCGGAGGGAAGTATCGCACACGAAAATGCGCCAGGACAGAGACGTGTTCTACGTTGTCCCTTCTCGTCATGCAGTTTGTGCCTCTGCTGCTTCTGCTGTAGGTAATCGCTCCTTGAAAGACGAGCGAGAGCGTCCTTCCGGGTGCATTGCACTGAGTCGAGTGCTCGCTCGGGACTTTGCACTCGGGGCCAAGGCAAGAGGGCGTGCTTGCCCGCAGAACTGAGAACACGCTGTTGGGCAGAGCTGCAACTGACCGCTGGAGTTCAGCTCTCGCCGGACGGCAGAAGGCGAAGAACGAAGCCGCTTGCGAGCGGCGCAGTGCAGCGAAGAGCTCTCCGAATTCGCCGCTAGCTCCACGGTCCTTCTCAGCTGCGAGTAGCAGCGCTCGCAGTACACAGAGCTTCGCAAGGCCCGAAGACCCGGAGGGAAGTATCGCACACGAAAATGCGCCAGGACAGAGACGTGTTCTACGTTGTCCCTTCTCGTCATGCAGTTTGTGCCTCTGCTGCTTCTGCTGTTAGGAATCGCTCCTTGAAAGACGAGCGAGAGCGTCCTTCCGGGTGCATTGCACTGAGTCGAGTGCTCGCTCGGGACTTTGCTCTCGGGGCCAAGGCAAGAGGGCGTGCTTGCCCGCAGAACTGAGAACACGCTGTTGGGCAGAGCTGCAACTGACCGCTGGAGTTCAGCTCTCGCCGGACGGCAGAAGGCGAAGAACGAAGCCGCTTGCGAGCGGCGCAGTGCAGCGAAGAGCTCTCCGAATTCGCCGCTAGCTCCACGGTCCTTCTCAGCTGCGAGTAGCAGCGCTCGCAGTACACAGAGCTTCGCAAGGCCCGAAGACCCGGAGGGAAGTATCGCACACGAAAATGCGCCAGGACAGAGACGTGTTCTACGTTGTCCCTTCTCGTCATGCAGTTTGTGCCTCTGCTGCTTCTGCTGTTAGGAATCGCTCCTTGAAAGACGAGCGAGAGCGTCCTTCCGGGTGCATTGCACTGAGTCGAGTGCTCGCTCGGGGACTTTGCACTCGGGGCCAAGGCAAGAGGGCGTGCTTGCCCGCAGAACTGAGAACACGCTGTTGGGCAGAGCTGCAACTGACCGCTGGAGTTCAGCTCTCGCCGGACGGCAGAAGGCGAAGAACGAAGCCGCTTGCGAGCGGCGCAGTGCAGCGAAGAGCTCTCCGAATTCGCCGCTAGCTCCACGGTCCTTCTCAGCTGCGAGTAGCAGCGCTCGCAGTACACAGGGCTTCGCAAGGCCCGAAGACCCGGAGGGAAGTATCGCACACGAAAATGCGCCAGGACAGAGACGTGTTCTACGTTGTCCCTTCTCGTCATGCAGTTTGTGCCTCTGCTGCTTCTGCTGTTAGGAATCGCTCCTTGAAAGGCGAGCGAGAGCGTCCTTCCGGGTGCATTGCACTGAGTCGAGTGCTCGCTCGGGGCTTTGCTCTCGGGGCCAAGGCAAGAGGGCGTGCTTGCCCGCAGAACTGAGAACACGCTGTTGGGCAGAGCTGCAACTGACCGCTGGAGTTCAGCTCTCGCCGGACGGCAGAAGGCGAAGAACGAAGCCGCTTGCGAGCGGCGCAGTGCAGCGAAGAGCTCTCCGAATTCGCCGCTAGCTCCACGGTCCTTCTCAGCTGCGAGTAGCAGCGCTCGCAGTACACAGAGCTTCGCAAGGCCCGAAGACCCGGAGGGAAGTTTCGCACACGAAAATGCGCCAGGACAGAGACGTGTTCTACGTTGTCCCTTCTCGTCATGCAGTTTGTGCCTCTGCTGCTTCTGCTGTTAGGAATCGCTCCTTGAAAGGCGAGCGAGAGCGTCCTTCCGGGTGCATTGCACTGAGTCGAGTGCTCGCTCGGGGCTTTGCTCTCGGGGCCAAGGCAAGAGGGCGTGCTTGCCCGCAGAACTGAGAACACGCTGTTGGGCAGAGCTGCAACTGACCGCTGGAGTTCAGCTCTCGCCGGACGGCAGAAGGCGAAGAACGAAGCCGCTTGCGAGCGGCGCAGTGCAGCGAAGAGCTCTCCGAATTCGCCGCTAGCTCCACGGTCCTTCTCAGCTGCGAGTAGCAGCGCTCGCAGTACACAGAGCTTCGCAAGGCCCGAAGACCCGGAGGGAAGTATCGCACACGAAAATGCGCCAGGACAGAGACGTGTTCTACGTTGTCCCTTCTCGTCATGCAGTTTGTGCCTCTGCTGCTTCTGCTGTTAGGAATCGCTCCTTGAAAGGCGAGCGAGAGCGTCCTTCCGGGTGCATTGCACTGAGTCGAGTGCTCGCTCGGGGCTTTGCTCTCGGGGCCAAGGCAAGAGGGCGTGCTTGCCCGCAGAACTGAGAACACGCTGTTGGGCAGAGCTGCAACTGACCGCTGGAGTTCAGCTCTCGCCGGACGGCAGAAGGCGAAGAACGAAGCCGCTTGCCAGCGGCGCAGTGCAGCGAAGAGCTCTCCGAATTCGCCGCTAGCTCCACGGTCCTTCTCAGCTGCGAGTAGCAGCGCTCGCAGTACACAGAGCTTCGCAAGGCCCGAAGACCCGGAGGGAAGTATCGCACACGAAAATGCGCCAGGACAGAGACGTGTTCTACGTTGTCCCTTCTCGTCATGCAGTTTGTGCCTCTGCTGCTTCTGCTGTTAGGAATCGCTCCTTGAAAGACGAGCGAGAGCGTCCTTCCGGGTGCATTGCACTGAGTCGAGTGCTCGCTCGGGACTTTGCTCTCGGGGCCAAGGCAAGAGGGCGTGCTTGCCCGCAGAACTGAGAACACGCTGTTGGGCAGAGCTGCAACTGACCGCTGGAGTTCAGCTCTCGCCGGACGGCAGAAGGCGAAGAACGAAGCCGCTTGCGAGCGGCGCAGTGCAGCGAAGAGCTCTCCGAATTCGCCGCTAGCTCCACGGTCCTTCTCAGCTGCGAGTAGCAGCGCTCGCAGTACACAGAGCTTCGCAAGGCCCGAAGACCCGGAGGGAAGTATCGCACACGAAAATGCGCCAGGACAGAGACGTGTTCTACGTTGTCCCTTCTCGTCATGCAGTTTGTGCCTCTGCTGCTTCTGCTGTTAGGAATCGCTCCTTGAAAGACGAGCGAGAGGGTCCTTCCGGGTGCATTGCACTGAGTCGAGTGCTCGCTCGGGACTTTGCACTCGGGGCCAAGGCAAGAGGGCGTGCTTGCCCGCAGAACTGAGAACACGCTGTTGGGCAGAGCTGCAACTGACCGCTGGAGTTCAGCTCTCGCCGGACGGCAGAAGGCGAAGAACGAAGCCGCTTGCGAGCGGCGCAGTGCAGCGAAGAGCTCTCCGAATTCGCCGCTAGCTCCACGGTCCTTCTCAGCTGCGAGTAGCAGCGCTCGCAGTACACAGGGCTTCGCAAGGCCCGAAGACCCGGAGGGAAGTATCGCACACGAAAATGCGCCAGGACAGAGACGTGTTCTACGTTGTCCCTTCTCGTCATGCAGTTTGTGCCTCTGCTGCTTCTGCTGTTAGGAATCGCTCCTTGAAAGGCGAGCGAGAGCGTCCTTCCGGGTGCATTGCACTGAGTCGAGTGCTCGCTCGGGGCTTTGCTCTCGGGGCCAAGGCAAGAGGACGTGCTTGCCCGCAGAACTGAGAACACGCTGTTGGGCAGAGCTGCAACTGACCGCTGGAGTTCAGCTCTCGCCGGACGGCAGAAGGCGAAGAACGAAGCCGCTTGCGAGCGGCGCAGTGCAGCGAAGAGCTCTCCGAATTCGCCGCTAGCTCCACGGTCCTTCTCAGCTGCGAGTAGCAGCGCTCGCAGTACACAGGGCTTCGCAAGGCCCGAAGACCCGGAGGGAAGTTTCGCACACGAAAATGCGCCAGGACAGAGACGTGTTCTACGTTGTCCCTTCTCGTCATGCAGTTTGTGCCTCTGCTGCTTCTGCTGTTAGGAATCGCTCCTTGAAAGGCGAGCGAGAGCGTCCTTCCGGGTGCATTGCACTGAGTCGAGTGCTCGCTCGGGGCTTTGCTCTCGGGGCCAAGGCAAGAGGGCGTGCTTGCCCGCAGAACTGAGAACACGCTGTTGGGCAGAGCTGCAACTGACCGCTGGAGTTCAGCTCTCGCCGGACGGCAGAAGGCGAAGAACGAAGCCGCTTGCGAGCGGCGCAGTGCAGCGAAGAGCTCTCCGAATTCGCCGCTAGCTCCACGGTCCTTCTCAGCTGCGAGTAGCAGCGCTCGCAGTACACAGGGCTTCGCAAGGCCCGAAGACCCGGAGGGAAGTATCGCACACGAAATATGCCAGGACAGAGACGTGTTCTACGTTGTCCCTTCTCGTCATGCAGTTTGTGCCTCTGCTGCTTCTGCTGTTAGGAATCGCTCCTTGAAAGGCGAGCGAGAGCGTCCTTCCGGGTGCATTGCACTGAGTCGAGTGCTCGCTCGGGGCTTTGCTCTCGGGGCCAAGGCAAGAGGGCGTGCTTGCCCGCAGAACTGAGAACACGCTGTTGGGCAGAGCTGCAACTGACCGCTGGAGTTCAGCTCTCGCCGGACGGCAGAAGGCGAAGAACGAAGCCGCTTGCCAGCGGCGCAGTGCAGCGAAGAGCTCTCCGAATTCGCCGCTAGCTCCACGGTCCTTCTCAGCTGCGAGTAGCAGCGCTCGCAGTACACAGGGCTTCGCAAGGCCCGATGACCCGGAGGGAAGTTTCGCACACGAAAATGCGCCAGGACAGAGACGTGTTCTACGTTGTCCCTTCTCGTCATGCAGTTTGTGCCTCTGCTGCTTCTGCTGTTAGGAATCGCTCCTTGAAAGGCGAGCGAGAGCGTCCTTCCGGGTGCATTGCACTGAGTCGAGTGCTCGCTCGGGACTTTGCACTCGGGGCCAAGGCAAGAGGGCGTGCTTGCCCGCAGAACTGAGAACACGCTGTTGGGCAGAGCTGCAACTGACCGCTGGAGTTCAGCTCTCGCCGGACGGCAGAAGGCGAAGAACGAAGCCGCTTGCGAGCGGCGCAGTGCAGCGAAGAGCTCTCCGAATTCGCCGCTAGCTCCACGGTCCTTCTCAGCTGCGAGTAGCAGCGCTCGCAGTACACAGGGGCTTCGCAAGGCCCGATGACCCGGAGGGAAGTTTCGCACACGAAAATGCGCCAGGACAGAGACGTGTTCTACGTTGTCCCTTCTCGTCATGCAGTTTGTGCCTCTGCTGCTTCTGCTGTTAGGAATCGCTCCTTGAAAGGCGAGCGAGAGCGTCCTTCCGGGTGCATTGCACTGAGTCGAGTGCTCGCTCGGGACTTTGCACTCGGGGCCAAGCAAGAGGGCGTGCTTGCCCGCAGAACTGAGAACACGCTGTTGGGCAGAGCTGCAACTGACCGCTGGAGTTCAGCTCTCGCCGGACGGCAGAAGGCGAAGAACGAAGCCGCTTGCGAGCGGCGCAGTGCAGCGAAGAGCTCTCCGAATTCGCCGCTAGCTCCACGGTCCTTCTCAGCTGCGAGTAGCAGCGCTCGCAGTACACAGAGCTTCGCAAGGCCCGAAGACCCGGAGGGAAGTATCGCACACGAAAATGCGCCAGGACAGAGACGTGTTCTACGTTGTCCCTTCTCGTCATGCAGTTTGTGCCTCTGCTGCTTCTGCTGTAGGTAATCGCTCCTTGAAAGACGAGCGAGAGCGTCCTTCCGGGTGCATTGCACTGAGTCGAGTGCTCGCTCGGGACTTTGCACTCGGGGCCAAGGCAAGAGGGCGTGCTTGCCCGCAGAACTGAGAACACGCTGTTGGGCAGAGCTGCAACTGACCGCTGGAGTTCAGCTCTCGCCGGACGGCAGAAGGCGAAGAACGAAGCCGCTTGCGAGCGGCGCAGTGCAGCGAAGAGCTCTCCGAATTCGCCGCTAGCTCCACGGTCCTTCTCAGCTGCGAGTAGCAGCGCTCGCAGTACACAGAGCTTCGCAAGGCCCGAAGACCCGGAGGGAAGTATCGCACACGAAAATGCGCCAGGACAGAGACGTGTTCTACGTTGTCCCTTCTCGTCATGCAGTTTGTGCCTCTGCTGCTTCTGCTGTAGGTAATCGCTCCTTGAAAGACGAGCGAGAGCGTCCTTCCGGGTGCATTGCACTGAGTCGAGTGCTCGCTCGGGACTTTGCTCTCGGGGCCAAGGCAAGAGGGCGTGCTTGCCCGCAGAACTGAGAACACGCTGTTGGGCAGAGCTGCAACTGACCGCTGGAGTTCAGCTCTCGCCGGACGGCAGAAGGCGAAGAACGAAGCCGCTTGCGAGCGGCGCAGTGCAGCGAAGAGCTCTCCGAATTCGCCGCTAGCTCCACGGTCCTTCTCAGCTGCGAGTAGCAGCGCTCGCAGTACACAGAGCTTCGCAAGGCCCGAAGACCCGGAGGGAAGTATCGCACACGAAAATGCGCCAGGACAGAGACGTGTTCTACGTTGTCCCTTCTCGTCATGCAGTTTGTGCCTCTGCTGCTTCTGCTGTTAGGAATCGCTCCTTGAAAGACGAGCGAGAGCGTCCTTCCGGGTGCATTGCACTGAGTCGAGTGCTCGCTCGGGACTTTGCACTCGGGGCCAAGGCAAGAGGGCGTGCTTGCCCGCAGAACTGAGAACACGCTGTTGGGCAGAGCTGCAACTGACCGCTGGAGTTCAGCTCTCGCCGGACGGCAGAAGGCGAAGAACGAAGCCGCTTGCGAGCGGCGCAGTGCAGCGAAGAGCTCTCCGAATTCGCCGCTAGCTCCACGGTCCTTCTCAGCTGCGAGTAGCAGCGCTCGCAGTACACAGGGCTTCGCAAGGCCCGAAGACCCGGAGGGAAGTATCGCACACGAAAATGCGCCAGGACAGAGACGTGTTCTACGTTGTCCCTTCTCGTCATGCAGTTTGTGCCTCTGCTGCTTCTGCTGTTAGGAATCGCTCCTTGAAAGGCGAGCGAGAGCGTCCTTCCGGGTGCATTGCACTGAGTCGAGTGCTCGCTCGGGGCTTTGCTCTCGGGGCCAAGGCAAGAGGGCGTGCTTGCCCGCAGAACTGAGAACACGCTGTTGGGCAGAGCTGCAACTGACCGCTGGAGTTCAGCTCTCGCCGGACGGCAGAAGGCGAAGAACGAAGCCGCTTGCGAGCGGCGCAGTGCAGCGAAGAGCTCTCCGAATTCGCCGCTAGCTCCACGGTCCTTCTCAGCTGCGAGTAGCAGCTCTCGCAGTACACAGAGCTTCGCAAGGCCCGAAGACCCGGAGGGAAGTTTCGCACACGAAAATGCGCCAGGACAGAGACGTGTTCTACGTTGTCCCTTCTCGTCATGCAGTTTGTGCCTCTGCTGCTTCTGCTGTTAGGAATCGCTCCTTGAAAGGCGAGCGAGAGCGTCCTTCCGGGTGCATTGCACTGAGTCGAGTGCTCGCTCGGGGCTTTGCTCTCGGGGCCAAGGCAAGAGGGCGTGCTTGCCCGCAGAACTGAGAACACGCTGTTGGGCAGAGCTGCAACTGACCGCTGGAGTTCAGCTCTCGCCGGACGGCAGAAGGCGAAGAACGAAGCCGCTTGCGAGCGGCGCAGTGCAGCGAAGAGCTCTCCGAATTCGCCGCTAGCTCCACGGTCCTTCTCAGCTGCGAGTAGCAGCGCTCGCAGTACACAGAGCTTCGCAAGGCCCGAAGACCCGGAGGGAAGTATCGCACACGAAAATGCGCCAGGACAGAGACGTGTTCTACGTTGTCCCTTCTCGTCATGCAGTTTGTGCCTCTGCTGCTTCTGCTGTTAGGAATCGCTCCTTGAAAGGCGAGCGAGAGCGTCCTTCCGGGTGCATTGCACTGAGTCGAGTGCTCGCTCGGGGCTTTGCTCTCGGGGCCAAGGCAAGAGGGCGTGCTTGCCCGCAGAACTGAGAACACGCTGTTGGGCAGAGCTGCAACTGACCGCTGGAGTTCAGCTCTCGCCGGACGGCAGAAGGCGAAGAACGAAGCCGCTTGCGAGCGGCGCAGTGCAGCGAAGAGCTCTCCGAATTCGCCGCTAGCTCCACGGTCCTTCTCAGCTGCGAGTAGCAGCGCTCGCAGTACACAGAGCTTCGCAAGGCCCGAAGACCCGGAGGGAAGTATCGCACACGAAAATGCGCCAGGACAGAGACGTGTTCTACGTTGTCCCTTCTCGTCATGCAGTTTGTGCCTCTGCTGCTTCTGCTGTTAGGAATCGCTCCTTGAAAGACGAGCGAGAGCGTCCTTCCGGGTGCATTGCACTGAGTCGAGTGCTCGCTCGGGACTTTGCTCTCGGGGCCAAGGCAAGAGGGCGTGCTTGCCCGCAGAACTGAGAACACGCTGTTGGGCAGAGCTGCAACTGACCGCTGGAGTTCAGCTCTCGCCGGACGGCAGAAGGCGAAGAACGAAGCCGCTTGCGAGCGGCGCAGTGCAGCGAAGAGCTCTCCGAATTCGCCGCTAGCTCCACGGTCCTTCTCAGCTGCGAGTAGCAGCGCTCGCAGTACACAGAGCTTCGCAAGGCCCGAAGACCCGGAGGGAAGTATCGCACACGAAAATGCGCCAGGACAGAGACGTGTTCTACGTTGTCCCTTCTCGTCATGCAGTTTGTGCCTCTGCTGCTTCTGCTGTTAGGAATCGCTCCTTGAAAGACGAGCGAGAGGGTCCTTCCGGGTGCATTGCACTGAGTCGAGTGCTCGCTCGGGACTTTGCACTCGGGGCCAAGGCAAGAGGGCGTGCTTGCCCGCAGAACTGAGAACACGCTGTTGGGCAGAGCTGCAACTGACCGCTGGAGTTCAGCTCTCGCCGGACGGCAGAAGGCGAAGAACGAAGCCGCTTGCGAGCGGCGCAGTGCAGCGAAGAGCTCTCCGAATTCGCCGCTAGCTCCACGGTCCTTCTCAGCTGCGAGTAGCAGCGCTCGCAGTACACAGGGCTTCGCAAGGCCCGAAGACCCGGAGGGAAGTATCGCACACGAAAATGCGCCAGGACAGAGACGTGTTCTACGTTGTCCCTTCTCGTCATGCAGTTTGTGCCTCTGCTGCTTCTGCTGTTAGGAATCGCTCCTTGAAAGGCGAGCGAGAGCGTCCTTCCGGGTGCATTGCACTGAGTCGAGTGCTCGCTCGGGGCTTTGCTCTCGGGGCCAAGGCAAGAGGACGTGCTTGCCCGCAGAACTGAGAACACGCTGTTGGGCAGAGCTGCAACTGACCGCTGGAGTTCAGCTCTCGCCGGACGGCAGAAGGCGAAGAACGAAGCCGCTTGCGAGCGGCGCAGTGCAGCGAAGAGCTCTCCGAATTCGCCGCTAGCTCCACGGTCCTTCTCAGCTGCGAGTAGCAGCGCTCGCAGTACACAGGGCTTCGCAAGGCCCGAAGACCCGGAGGGAAGTTTCGCACACGAAAATGCGCCAGGACAGAGACGTGTTCTACGTTGTCCCTTCTCGTCATGCAGTTTGTGCCTCTGCTGCTTCTGCTGTTAGGAATCGCTCCTTGAAAGGCGAGCGAGAGCGTCCTTCCGGGTGCATTGCACTGAGTCGAGTGCTCGCTCGGGGCTTTGCTCTCGGGGCCAAGGCAAGAGGGCGTGCTTGCCCGCAGAACTGAGAACACGCTGTTGGGCAGAGCTGCAACTGACCGCTGGAGTTCAGCTCTCGCCGGACGGCAGAAGGCGAAGAACGAAGCCGCTTGCGAGCGGCGCAGTGCAGCGAAGAGCTCTCCGAATTCGCCGCTAGCTCCACGGTCCTTCTCAGCTGCGAGTAGCAGCGCTCGCAGTACACAGAGCTTCGCAAGGCCCGAAGACCCGGAGGGAAGTATCGCACACGAAAATGCGCCAGGACAGAGACGTGTTCTACGTTGTCCCTTCTCGTCATGCAGTTTGTGCCTCTGCTGCTTCTGCTGTTAGGAATCGCTCCTTGAAAGGCGAGCGAGAGCGTCCTTCCGGGTGCATTGCACTGAGTCGAGTGCTCGCTCGGGGCTTTGCTCTCGGGGCCAAGGCAAGAGGGCGTGCTTGCCCGCAGAACTGAGAACACGCTGTTGGGCAGAGCTGCAACTGACCGCTGGAGTTCAGCTCTCGCCGGACGGCAGAAGGCGAAGAACGAAGCCGCTTGCGAGCGGCGCAGTGCAGCGAAGAGCTCTCCGAATTCGCCGCTAGCTCCACGGTCCTTCTCAGCTGCGAGTAGCAGCGCTCGCAGTACACAGAGCTTCGCAAGGCCCGAAGACCCGGAGGGAAGTATCGCACACGAAAATGCGCCAGGACAGAGACGTGTTCTACGTTGTCCCTTCTCGTCATGCAGTTTGTGCCTCTGCTGCTTCTGCTGTTAGGAATCGCTCCTTGAAAGGCGAGCGAGAGCGTCCTTCCGGGTGCATTGCACTGAGTCGAGTGCTCGCTCGGGGCTTTGCTCTCGGGGCCAAGGCAAGAGGGCGTGCTTGCCCGCAGAACTGAGAACACGCTGTTGGGCAGAGCTGCAACTGACCGCTGGAGTTCAGCTCTCGCCGGACGGCAGAAGGCGAAGAACGAAGCCGCTTGCGAGCGGCGCAGTGCAGCGAAGAGCTCTCCGAATTCGCCGCTAGCTCCACGGTCCTTCTCAGCTGCGAGTAGCAGCGCTCGCAGTACACAGGGCTTCGCAAGGCCCGAAGACCCGGAGGGAAGTTTCGCACACGAAAATGCGCCAGGACAGAGACGTGTTCTACGTTGTCCCTTCTCGTCATGCAGTTTGTGCCTCTGCTGCTTCTGCTGTTAGGAATCGCTCCTTGAAAGGCGAGCGAGAGCGTCCTTCCGGGTGCATTGCACTGAGTCGAGTGCTCGCTCGGGGCTTTGCTCTCGGGGCCAAGGCAAGAGGGCGTGCTTGCCCGCAGAACTGAGAACACGCTGTTGGGCAGAGCTGCAACTGACCGCTGGAGTTCAGCTCTCGCCGGACGGCAGAAGGCGAAGAACGAAGCCGCTTGCGAGCGGCGCAGTGCAAGGAAGAGCTCTCCGAATTCGCCGCTAGCTCCACGGTCCTTCTCAGCTGCGAGTAGCAGCGCTCGCAGTACACAGGGCTTCGCAAGGCCCGAGGACCCGGAGGGAAGTATCGCACACGAAAATGCGCCAGGACAGAGACGTGTTCTACGTTGTCCCTTCTCGTCATGCAGTTTGTGCCTCTGCTGCTTCTGCTGTTAGGAATCGCTCCTTGAAAGGCGAGCGAGAGCGTCCTTCCGGGTGCATTGCACTGAGTCGAGTGCTCGCTCGGGACTTTGCTCTCGGGGCCAAGGCAAGAGGGCGTGCTTGCCCGCAGAACTGAGAACACGCTGTTGGGCAGAGCTGCAACTGACCGCTGGAGTTCAGCTCTCGCCGGACGGCAGAAGGCGAAGAACGAAGCCGCTTGCGAGCGGCGCAGTGCAGCGAAGAGCTCTCCGAATTCGCCGCTAGCTCCACGGTCCTTCTCAGCTGCGAGTAGCAGCGCTCGCAGTACACAGGGCTTCGCAAGGCCCGAAGACCCGGAGGGAAGTATCGCACACGAAAATGCGCCAGGACAGAGACGTGTTCTACGTTGTCCCTTCTCGTCATGCAGTTTGTGCCTCTGCTGCTTCTGCTGTAGGTAATCGCTCCTTGAAAGACGAGCGAGAGCGTCCTTCCGGGTGCATTGCACTGAGTCGAGTGCTCGCTCGGGACTTTGCTCTCGGGGCCAAGGCAAGAGGGCGTGCTTGCCCGCAGAACTGAGAACACGCTGTTGGGCAGAGCTGCAACTGACCGCTGGAGTTCAGCTCTCGCCGGACGGCAGAAGGCGAAGAACGAAGCCGCTTGCGAGCGGCGCAGTGCAGCGAAGAGCTCTCCGAATTCGCAGCTAGCTCCACGGTCCTTCTCAGCTGCGAGTAGCAGCGCTCGCAGTACACAGGGCTTCGCAAGGCCCGAAGACCCGGAGGGAAGTATCGCACACGAAAATGCGCCAGGACAGAGACGTGTTCTACGTTGTCCCTTCTCGTCATGCAGTTTGTGCCTCTGCTGCTTCTGCTGTAGGTAATCGCTCCTTGAAAGACGAGCGAGAGCGTCCTTCCGGGTGCATTGCACTGAGTCGAGTGCTCGCTCGGGACTTTGCACTCGGGGCCAAGGCAAGAGGGCGTGCTTGCCCGCAGAACTGAGAACACGCTGTTGGGCAGAGCTGCAACTGACCGCTGGAGTTCAGCTCTCGCCGGACGGCAGAAGGCGAAGAACGAAGCCGCTTGCGAGCGGCGCAGTGCAGCGAAGAGCTCTCCGAATTCGCCGCTAGCTCCACGGTCCTTCTCAGCTGCGAGTAGCAGCGCTCGCAGTACACAGAGCTTCGCAAGGCCCGAAGACCCGGAGGGAAGTATCGCACACGAAAATGCGCCAGGACAGAGACGTGTTCTACGTTGTCCCTTCTCGTCATGCAGTTTGTGCCTCTGCTGCTTCTGCTGTTAGGAATCGCTCCTTGAAAGACGAGCGAGAGCGTCCTTCCGGGTGCATTGCACTGAGTCGAGTGCTCGCTCGGGACTTTGCTCTCGGGGCCAAGGCAAGAGGGCGTGCTTGCCCGCAGAACTGAGAACACGCTGTTGGGCAGAGCTGCAACTGACCGCTGGAGTTCAGCTCTCGCCGGACGGCAGAAGGCGAAGAACGAAGCCGCTTGCGAGCGGCGCAGTGCAGCGAAGAGCTCTCCGAATTCGCCGCTAGCTCCACGGTCCTTCTCAGCTGCGAGTAGCAGCGCTCGCAGTACACAGAGCTTCGCAAGGCCCGAAGACCCGGAGGGAAGTTTCGCACACGGAAATGTGCCAGGACAGAGACGTGTTCTACGTTGTCCCTTCTCGTCATGCAGTTTGTGCCTCTGCTGCTTCTGCTGTTAGGAATCGCTCCTTGAAAGGCGAGCGAGCGCGTCCTTCCGGGTGCATTGCACTGAGTCGAGTGCTCGCTCGGGACTTTGCTCTCGGGGCCAAGGCAAGAGGGCGTGCTTGCCCGCAGAACTGAGAACACGCTGTTGGGCAGAGCTGCAACTGACCGCTGGAGTTCAGCTCTCGCCGGACGGCAGAAGGCGAAGAACGAAGCCGCTTGCGAGCGGCGCAGTGCAGCGAAGAGCTCTCCGAATTCGCCGCTAGCTCCACGGTCCTTCTCAGCTGCGAGTAGCAGCGCTCGCAGTACACAGGGCTTCGCAAGGCCCGAAGACCCGGAGGGAAGTATCGCACACGAAAATGCGCCAGGACAGAGACGTGTTCTACGTTGTCCCTTCTCGTCATGCAGTTTGTGCCTCTGCTGCTTCTGCTGTTAGGAATCGCTCCTTGAAAGGCGAGCGAGAGCGTCCTTCCGGGTGCATTGCACTGAGTCGAGTGCTCGCTCGGGACTTTGCTCTCGGGGCCAAGGCAAGAGGGCGTGCTTGCCCGCAGAACTGAGAACACGCTGTTGGGCAGAGCTGCAACTGACCGCTGGAGTTCAGCTCTCGCCGGACGGCAGAAGGCGAAGAACGAAGCCGCTTGCGAGCGGCGCAGTGCAGCGAAGAGCTCTCCGAATTCGCCGCTAGCTCCACGGTCCTTCTCAGCTGCGAGTAGCAGCGCTCGCAGTACACAGAGCTTCGCAAGGCCCGAAGACCCGGAGGGAAGTTTCGCACACGAAAATGCGCCAGGACAGAGACGTGTTCTACGTTGTCCCTTCTCGTCATGCAGTTTGTGCCTCTGCTGCTTCTGCTGTTAGGAATCGCTCCTTGAAAGGCGAGCGAGAGCGTCCTTCCGGGTGCATTGCACTGAGTCGAGTGCTCGCTCGGGGCTTTGCTCTCGGGGCCAAGGCAAGAGGGCGTGCTTGCCCGCAGAACTGAGAACACGCTGTTGGGCAGAGCTGCAACTGACCGCTGGAGTTCAGCTCTCGCCGGACGGCAGAAGGCGAAGAACGAAGCCGCTTGCGAGCGGCGCAGTGCAGCGAAGAGCTCTCCGAATTCGCCGCTAGCTCCACGGTCCTTCTCAGCTGCGAGTAGCAGCGCTCGCAGTACACAGGGCTTCGCAAGGCCCGAAGACCCGGAGGGAAGTTTCGCACACGAAAATGCGCCAGGACAGAGACGTGTTCTACGTTGTCCCTTCTCGTCATGCAGTTTGTGCCTCTGCTGCTTCTGCTGTTAGGAATCGCTCCTTGAAAGGCGAGCGAGAGCGTCCTTCTGGGTGCATTGCACTGAGTCGAGTGCTCGCTCGGGACTTTGCTCTCGGGGCCAAGGCAAGAGGGCGTGCTTGCCCGCAGAACTGAGAACACGCTGTTGGGCAGAGCTGCAACTGACCGCTGGAGTTCAGCTCTCGCCGGACGGCAGAAGGCGAAGAACGAAGCCGCTTGCGAGCGGCGCAGTGCAGCGAAGAGCTCTCCGAATTCGCCGCTAGCTCCACGGTCCTTCTCAGCTGCGAGTAGCAGCGCTCGCAGTACACAGGGCTTCGCACCTCTAAATGTTTTACTACTGTGTTATGATTCTGTCTTCAGTTAATAGAACCCGATATACAACAAAGAGATGGGAGCACATGGAGATGCATTGGAGAGCCTACGCTGGAGGTAACACATTCATTTTTTACTCAAACAAATCCAAATTAGAAATGTTGAAAATTACCTGGGGCCATTTCAACAGCCAGCAAACTGACTAACACAACCAATCTTTGGCTTCTATTCAATCCTTTGCTTGTTTTACCTGGACCTTGAAGATCTGTCTGCAGCCTTCCTCTCTGCAAATATATCACACTCGTCCTATTGAGAACCCATGGCTCATCACAGCTGCTTCGCCACGCCTGCTTCCAGAAGAACTGGCAACTACAAGCTGGGAGCCAAGAGATACAACACTTCACTTGGAAAAGGGCCTTCCATGAATCCTAGAATCCCAGAATGGTTTGGACTGGAAGCGACCTTAGAGACAAATTATCTTCTTCCCACATCCTGACACGGGCAGGGACACTTTTCCACTAGTCCAGGTTGCTCCATGTCCGCTCCAGCCTGGCCCTGGACGCTTCCTGCCATGGGGCTCCTACACAGCCTCTTTGAGCAACATGTGCCTCAGCACCCACCCAAGGAAGAATTCCTTTCCAATATCCCATCTATCGCAGCCCTCTGGCAGTTTGAAGCTATTCCCCCTTGTCCTGCGAGTCCAGACCCTTTTCCAAAGTCCCTCCCCAGCTATCTTGGAGCCCCAGCAGGCACTGCAAAGGGCTCGAAGATCTCCCTGGAGCCTTCTGTTCTCCAGATTGGACACCCTCAGCTCTCCCAGACTGTCCTAGAGCAAAGAAGCTCCACCTTTCAAAGCACCTTAGACGCCTCCTACCGGCCAAACTCGATGGCAACGCTGGCCTTCCGGGCCCTACGGATATCGCTTCCGGTGTCGTTCGGGGTCACTCCCGGCTCTCTTCCCGCCCCCCATGGGGCCCTCAGGCGATGCCGCTCCTACGCCACTTCTGCCGCTGTCAGACCAACGGGGGGGCCGGGGGCCAGCCCAGACTCATCCACAATCCACACTGTCCTCGGCGGCTGCTGCGGGCTCACGGCGGCCCACACACCCGGAAGCAGAGCTCCGAACACAGAGGATCATAGCCCCACATTTGTGTTCGTCTCTGCACAAGGCAGGCCAGTCTTGCCATGCCCGGACTTTTCAGTTCAGCACGAGAATGAGAATACACCTGCGCCATGGGGGAGGAAACCTCTAAAGACTCCCTCATACGTGGTCGCTCAACTTAATGCCTAGGCACTTGCCATTCCTAAGGCTACACTAAAGCCTTTTTTACCTTGCGGGTAAGAAATGCCGTTGTTCTCGTGTGCAGCTAAAGGCGCAGCACAGGCAGGCCGGGACAAAAGCTGGGGCAGAGCCCTTCCTCACTCCTTCGCTGTGCTGTACTCCATGCAGCTAGAGCGAAGCGAGAAGGACGCGAGGAAGAAAAAGGCGTTCTTAAAGTAGCACCCTGGCAGCAGCCCTGAAAAGGCGCATAACACACGGCATCTCGCTGCCCTCCGTTCTACATACTCGCGGCTCCCTCTGCCGACTTGCAAAAGTTGCTACCAGAGCAGAGGCGGCCAGATTGAAGAGGCAGTGCCTAGGTTCACCTTCTCCTTACTGCACGTAAGCCACGTCCAGCTCCTCGCTGCACTCTGGATTTCCCTTCTCCGAGGCACTTACCGTGGTGCTGTGTGCAACTCGGCGCCTAGAAGTGACCGCCAATGCTTTCACAGCGGGCTGCAAGGGAACCAAGGAGCAGCACAAGCAGCAGTGCTTCAGCTTGCTCCTTCCGACTGCTAAGGGCACTTGGGAAGGCAAGCGAGAGTCAACCACCTTCCTCTCCTAGTAACGTGGTGCACACAAGCACGGGACTAGTGCCGCTTCGTTCACCGCCCTCGCCCAAGCGTGGAGCCGCTTTCACTTGCCGGCGGCCAGAAGCCGCTGCAAGGGCGCCACACAACCACAAGTGCGCCGGCAGCCAAGAGCTAGAGAACGCTGCTTCTGCCCAAGCCCGCCTAGGGCGTGCACCTTTGTTCTCAGAGCTCCGTGCAACAGTCTGCCTCTCTCGCAGTTCGAATGGAAAACGAAAGCTTTTCGCCTACGCCCGTCACAGAGATCCGTTGCCAGGACGAGAATGCCTTGTGGCCGGAGCTCGCCCCCGCCGCGAGGAAGCTGCTATTAGCACCGCGTTGCAGGGACACGTCTCGCTTCTTGACTACGTGCTCAGCGCTCTCCGAATTCGCCGCTAGCTCCACGGTCTTTCTCAGCTGCAAGTAGCAGCGCTCACAGTACATAGAGCTTCGCAAGGACCGAAGACCCGGAGGGAAGTATCGCACTCGAAAATGTGCCAGGATAGAGACGTGTTCTACGTTGTCCCTTCTCGTCATGCAGTTTGTGCCTCTGCTGCTTCTGCTGTAGGTAATCGCTCCTTGAAAGACGAGCGAGAGCGTCCTTCCGGGTGCATTGCACTGAGTCGAGTGCTCGCTCGGGACTTTGCTCTCGGGGCCAAGGCAAGAGGGCGTGCTTGCCCGCAGAACTGAGAACACGCTGTTGGGCAGAGCTGCAACTGACCGCTGGAGTTCAGCTCTCGCCGGACGGCAGAAGGCGAAGAACGAAGCCGCTTGCGAGCGGCGCAGTGCAGCGAAGAGCTCTCCGAATTCGCCGCTAGCTCCACGGTCCTTCTCAGCTGCGAGTAGCAGCGCTCGCAGTACACAGAGCTTCGCAAGGCCCGAAGACCCGGAGGGAAGTATCGCACACGAAAATGCGCCAGGACAGAGACGTGTTCTACGTTGTCCCTTCTCGTCATGCAGTTTGTGCCTCTGCTGCTTCTGCTGTTAGGAATCGCTCCTTGAAAGACGAGCGAGAGCGTCCTTCCGGGTGCATTGCACTGAGTCGAGTGCTCGCTCGGGACTTTGCACTCGGGGCCAAGGCAAGAGGGCGTGCTTGCCCGCAGAACTGAGAACACGCTGTTGGGCAGAGCTGCAACTGACCGCTGGAGTTCAGCTCTCGCCGGACGGCAGAAGGCGAAGAACGAAGCCGCTTGCGAGCGGCGCAGTGCAGCGAAGAGCTCTCCGAATTCGCCGCTAGCTCCACGGTCCTTCTCAGCTGCGAGTAGCAGCGCTCGCAGTACACAGGGCTTCGCAAGGCCCGAAGACCCGGAGGGAAGTATCGCACACGAAAATGCGCCAGGACAGAGACGTGTTCTACGTTGTCCCTTCTCGTCATGCAGTTTGTGCCTCTGCTGCTTCTGCTGTTAGGAATCGCTCCTTGAAAGGCGAGCGAGAGCGTCCTTCCGGGTGCATTGCACTGAGTCGAGTGCTCGCTCGGGGCTTTGCTCTCGGGGCCAAGGCAAGAGGGCGTGCTTGCCCGCAGAACTGAGAACACGCTGTTGGGCAGAGCTGCAACTGACCGCTGGAGTTCAGCTCTCGCCGGACGGCAGAAGGCGAAGAACGAAGCCGCTTGCGAGCGGCGCAGTGCAGCGAAGAGCTCTCCGAATTCGCCGCTAGCTCCACGGTCCTTCTCAGCTGCGAGTAGCAGCGCTCGCAGTACACAGAGCTTCGCAAGGCCCGAAGACCCGGAGGGAAGTTTCGCACACGAAAATGCGCCAGGACAGAGACGTGTTCTACGTTGTCCCTTCTCGTCATGCAGTTTGTGCCTCTGCTGCTTCTGCTGTTAGGAATCGCTCCTTGAAAGGCGAGCGAGAGCGTCCTTCCGGGTGCATTGCACTGAGTCGAGTGCTCGCTCGGGGCTTTGCTCTCGGGGCCAAGGCAAGAGGGCGTGCTTGCCCGCAGAACTGAGAACACGCTGTTGGGCAGAGCTGCAACTGACCGCTGGAGTTCAGCTCTCGCCGGACGGCAGAAGGCGAAGAACGAAGCCGCTTGCGAGCGGCGCAGTGCAGCGAAGAGCTCTCCGAATTCGCCGCTAGCTCCACGGTCCTTCTCAGCTGCGAGTAGCAGCGCTCGCAGTACACAGAGCTTCGCAAGGCCCGAAGACCCGGAGGGAAGTATCGCACACGAAAATGCGCCAGGACAGAGACGTGTTCTACGTTGTCCCTTCTCGTCATGCAGTTTGTGCCTCTGCTGCTTCTGCTGTTAGGAATCGCTCCTTGAAAGGCGAGCGAGAGCGTCCTTCCGGGTGCATTGCACTGAGTCGAGTGCTCGCTCGGGGCTTTGCTCTCGGGGCCAAGGCAAGAGGGCGTGCTTGCCCGCAGAACTGAGAACACGCTGTTGGGCAGAGCTGCAACTGACCGCTGGAGTTCAGCTCTCGCCGGACGGCAGAAGGCGAAGAACGAAGCCGCTTGCGAGCGGCGCAGTGCAGCGAAGAGCTCTCCGAATTCGCCGCTAGCTCCACGGTCCTTCTCAGCTGCGAGTAGCAGCGCTCGCAGTACACAGAGCTTCGCAAGGCCCGAAGACCCGGAGGGAAGTATCGCACACGAAAATGCGCCAGGACAGAGACGTGTTCTACGTTGTCCCTTCTCGTCATGCAGTTTGTGCCTCTGCTGCTTCTGCTGTTAGGAATCGCTCCTTGAAAGACGAGCGAGAGCGTCCTTCCGGGTGCATTGCACTGAGTCGAGTGCTCGCTCGGGACTTTGCTCTCGGGGCCAAGGCAAGAGGGCGTGCTTGCCCGCAGAACTGAGAACACGCTGTTGGGCAGAGCTGCAACTGACCGCTGGAGTTCAGCTCTCGCCGGACGGCAGAAGGCGAAGAACGAAGCCGCTTGCGAGCGGCGCAGTGCAGCGAAGAGCTCTCCGAATTCGCCGCTAGCTCCACGGTCCTTCTCAGCTGCGAGTAGCAGCGCTCGCAGTACACAGAGCTTCGCAAGGCCCGAAGACCCGGAGGGAAGTATCGCACACGAAAATGCGCCAGGACAGAGACGTGTTCTACGTTGTCCCTTCTCGTCATGCAGTTTGTGCCTCTGCTGCTTCTGCTGTTAGGAATCGCTCCTTGAAAGACGAGCGAGAGGGTCCTTCCGGGTGCATTGCACTGAGTCGAGTGCTCGCTCGGGACTTTGCACTCGGGGCCAAGGCAAGAGGGCGTGCTTGCCCGCAGAACTGAGAACACGCTGTTGGGCAGAGCTGCAACTGACCGCTGGAGTTCAGCTCTCGCCGGACGGCAGAAGGCGAAGAACGAAGCCGCTTGCGAGCGGCGCAGTGCAGCGAAGAGCTCTCCGAATTCGCCGCTAGCTCCACGGTCCTTCTCAGCTGCGAGTAGCAGCGCTCGCAGTACACAGGGCTTCGCAAGGCCCGAAGACCCGGAGGGAAGTATCGCACACGAAAATGCGCCAGGACAGAGACGTGTTCTACGTTGTCCCTTCTCGTCATGCAGTTTGTGCCTCTGCTGCTTCTGCTGTTAGGAATCGCTCCTTGAAAGGCGAGCGAGAGCGTCCTTCCGGGTGCATTGCACTGAGTCGAGTGCTCGCTCGGGGCTTTGCTCTCGGGGCCAAGGCAAGAGGACGTGCTTGCCCGCAGAACTGAGAACACGCTGTTGGGCAGAGCTGCAACTGACCGCTGGAGTTCAGCTCTCGCCGGACGGCAGAAGGCGAAGAACGAAGCCGCTTGCGAGCGGCGCAGTGCAGCGAAGAGCTCTCCGAATTCGCCGCTAGCTCCACGGTCCTTCTCAGCTGCGAGTAGCAGCGCTCGCAGTACACAGGGCTTCGCAAGGCCCGAAGACCCGGAGGGAAGTTTCGCACACGAAAATGCGCCAGGACAGAGACGTGTTCTACGTTGTCCCTTCTCGTCATGCAGTTTGTGCCTCTGCTGCTTCTGCTGTTAGGAATCGCTCCTTGAAAGGCGAGCGAGAGCGTCCTTCCGGGTGCATTGCACTGAGTCGAGTGCTCGCTCGGGGCTTTGCTCTCGGGGCCAAGGCAAGAGGGCGTGCTTGCCCGCAGAACTGAGAACACGCTGTTGGGCAGAGCTGCAACTGACCGCTGGAGTTCAGCTCTCGCCGGACGGCAGAAGGCGAAGAACGAAGCCGCTTGCGAGCGGCGCAGTGCAGCGAAGAGCTCTCCGAATTCGCCGCTAGCTCCACGGTCCTTCTCAGCTGCGAGTAGCAGCGCTCGCAGTACACAGAGCTTCGCAAGGCCCGAAGACCCGGAGGGAAGTATCGCACACGAAAATGCGCCAGGACAGAGACGTGTTCTACGTTGTCCCTTCTCGTCATGCAGTTTGTGCCTCTGCTGCTTCTGCTGTTAGGAATCGCTCCTTGAAAGGCGAGCGAGAGCGTCCTTCCGGGTGCATTGCACTGAGTCGAGTGCTCGCTCGGGGCTTTGCTCTCGGGGCCAAGGCAAGAGGGCGTGCTTGCCCGCAGAACTGAGAACACGCTGTTGGGCAGAGCTGCAACTGACCGCTGGAGTTCAGCTCTCGCCGGACGGCAGAAGGCGAAGAACGAAGCCGCTTGCGAGCGGCGCAGTGCAGCGAAGAGCTCTCCGAATTCGCCGCTAGCTCCACGGTCCTTCTCAGCTGCGAGTAGCAGCGCTCGCAGTACACAGAGCTTCGCAAGGCCCGAAGACCCGGAGGGAAGTATCGCACACGAAAATGCGCCAGGACAGAGACGTGTTCTACGTTGTCCCTTCTCGTCATGCAGTTTGTGCCTCTGCTGCTTCTGCTGTTAGGAATCGCTCCTTGAAAGGCGAGCGAGAGCGTCCTTCCGGGTGCATTGCACTGAGTCGAGTGCTCGCTCGGGACTTTGCTCTCGGGGCCAAGGCAAGAGGGCGTGCTTGCCCGCAGAACTGAGAACACGCTGTTGGGCAGAGCTGCAACTGACCGCTGGAGTTCAGCTCTCGCCGGACGGCAGAAGGCGAAGAACGAAGCCGCTTGCGAGCGGCGCAGTGCAGCGAAGAGCTCTCCGAATTCGCCGCTAGCTCCACGGTCCTTCTCAGCTGCGAGTAGCAGCGCTCGCAGTACACAGAGCTTCGCAAGGCCCGAAGACCCGGAGGGAAGTTTCGCACACGAAAATGCGCCAGGACAGAGACGTGTTCTACGTTGTCCCTTCTCGTCATGCAGTTTGTGCCTCTGCTGCTTCTGCTGTTAGGAATCGCTCCTTGAAAGGCGAGCGAGAGCGTCCTTCCGGGTGCATTGCACTGAGTCGAGTGCTCGCTCGGGGCTTTGCTCTCGGGGCCAAGGCAAGAGGGCGTGCTTGCCCGCAGAACTGAGAACACGCTGTTGGGCAGAGCTGCAACTGACCGCTGGAGTTCAGCTCTCGCCGGACGGCAGAAGGCGAAGAACGAAGCCGCTTGCGAGCGGCGCAGTGCAGCGAAGAGCTCTCCGAATTCGCCGCTAGCTCCACGGTCCTTCTCAGCTGCGAGTAGCAGCGCTCGCAGTACACAGGGCTTCGCAAGGCCCGAAGACCCGGAGGGAAGTTTCGCACACGAAAATGCGCCAGGACAGAGACGTGTTCTACGTTGTCCCTTCTCGTCATGCAGTTTGTGCCTCTGCTGCTTCTGCTGTTAGGAATCGCTCCTTGAAAGGCGAGCGAGAGCGTCCTTCTGGGTGCATTGCACTGAGTCGAGTGCTCGCTCGGGACTTTGCTCTCGGGGCCAAGGCAAGAGGGCGTGCTTGCCCGCAGAACTGAGAACACGCTGTTGGGCAGAGCTGCAACTGACCGCTGGAGTTCAGCTCTCGCCGGACGGCAGAAGGCGAAGAACGAAGCCGCTTGCGAGCGGCGCAGTGCAGCGAAGAGCTCTCCGAATTCGCCGCTAGCTCCACGGTCCTTCTCAGCTGCGAGTAGCAGCGCTCGCAGTACACAGGGCTTCGCACCTCTAAATGTTTTACTACTGTGTTATGATTCTGTCTTCAGTTAATAGAACCCGATATACAACAAAGAGATGGGAGCACATGGAGATGCATTGGAGAGCCTACGCTGGAGGTAACACATTCATTTTTTACTCAAACAAATCCAAATTAGAAATGTTGAAAATTACCTGGGGCCATTTCAACAGCCAGCAAACTGACTAACACAACCAATCTTTGGCTTCTATTCAATCCTTTGCTTGTTTTACCTGGACCTTGAAGATCTGTCTGCAGCCTTCCTCTCTGCAAATATATCACACTCGTCCTATTGAGAACCCATGGCTCATCACAGCTGCTTCGCCACGCCTGCTTCCAGAAGAACTGGCAACTACAAGCTGGGAGCCAAGAGATACAACACTTCACTTGGAAAAGGGCCTTCCATGAATCCTAGAATCCCAGAATGGTTTGGACTGGAAGCGACCTTAGAGACAAATTATCTTCTTCCCACATCCTGACACGGGCAGGGACACTTTTCCACTAGTCCAGGTTGCTCCATGTCCGCTCCAGCCTGGCCCTGGACGCTTCCTGCCATGGGGCTCCTACACAGCCTCTTTGAGCAACATGTGCCTCAGCACCCACCCAAGGAAGAATTCCTTTCCAATATCCCATCTATCGCAGCCCTCTGGCAGTTTGAAGCTATTCCCCCTTGTCCTGCGAGTCCAGACCCTTTTCCAAAGTCCCTCCCCAGCTATCTTGGAGCCCCAGCAGGCACTGCAAAGGGCTCGAAGATCTCCCTGGAGCCTTCTGTTCTCCAGATTGGACACCCTCAGCTCTCCCAGACTGTCCTAGAGCAAAGAAGCTCCACCTTTCAAAGCACCTTAGACGCCTCCTACCGGCCAAACTCGATGGCAACGCTGGCCTTCCGGGCCCTACGGATATCGCTTCCGGTGTCGTTCGGGGTCACTCCCGGCTCTCTTCCCGCCCCCCATGGGGCCCTCAGGCGATGCCGCTCCTACGCCACTTCTGCCGCTGTCAGACCAACGGGGGGGCCGGGGGCCAGCCCAGACTCATCCACAATCCACACTGTCCTCGGCGGCTGCTGCGGGCTCACGGCGGCCCACACACCCGGAAGCAGAGCTCCGAACACAGAGGATCATAGCCCCACATTTGTGTTCGTCTCTGCACAAGGCAGGCCAGTCTTGCCATGCCCGGACTTTTCAGTTCAGCACGAGAATGAGAATACACCTGCGCCATGGGGGAGGAAACCTCTAAAGACTCCCTCATACGTGGTCGCTCAACTTAATGCCTAGGCACTTGCCATTCCTAAGGCTACACTAAAGCCTTTTTTACCTTGCGGGTAAGAAATGCCGTTGTTCTCGTGTGCAGCTAAAGGCGCAGCACAGGCAGGCCGGGACAAAAGCTGGGGCAGAGCCCTTCCTCACTCCTTCGCTGTGCTGTACTCCATGCAGCTAGAGCGAAGCGAGAAGGACGCGAGGAAGAAAAAGGCGTTCTTAAAGTAGCACCCTGGCAGCAGCCCTGAAAAGGCGCATAACACACGGCATCTCGCTGCCCTCCGTTCTACATACTCGCGGCTCCCTCTGCCGACTTGCAAAAGTTGCTACCAGAGCAGAGGCGGCCAGATTGAAGAGGCAGTGCCTAGGTTCACCTTCTCCTTACTGCACGTAAGCCACGTCCAGCTCCTCGCTGCACTCTGGATTTCCCTTCTCCGAGGCACTTACCGTGGTGCTGTGTGCAACTCGGCGCCTAGAAGTGACCGCCAATGCTTTCACAGCGGGCTGCAAGGGAACCAAGGAGCAGCACAAGCAGCAGTGCTTCAGCTTGCTCCTTCCGACTGCTAAGGGCACTTGGGAAGGCAAGCGAGAGTCAACCACCTTCCTCTCCTAGTAACGTGGTGCACACAAGCACGGGACTAGTGCCGCTTCGTTCACCGCCCTCGCCCAAGCGTGGAGCCGCTTTCACTTGCCGGCGGCCAGAAGCCGCTGCAAGGGCGCCACACAACCACAAGTGCGCCGGCAGCCAAGAGCTAGAGAACGCTGCTTCTGCCCAAGCCCGCCTAGGGCGTGCACCTTTGTTCTCAGAGCTCCGTGCAACAGTCTGCCTCTCTCGCAGTTCGAATGGAAAACGAAAGCTTTTCGCCTACGCCCGTCACAGAGATCCGTTGCCAGGACGAGAATGCCTTGTGGCCGGAGCTCGCCCCCGCCGCGAGGAAGCTGCTATTAGCACCGCGTTGCAGGGACACGTCTCGCTTCTTGACTACGTGCTCAGCGCTCTCCGAATTCGCCGCTAGCTCCACGGTCTTTCTCAGCTGCAAGTAGCAGCGCTCACAGTACATAGAGCTTCGCAAGGACCGAAGACCCGGAGGGAAGTATCGCACTCGAAAATGTGCCAGGATAGAGACGTGTTCTACGTTGTCCCTTCTCGTCATGCAGTTTGTGCCTCTGCTGCTTCTGCTGTAGGTAATCGCTCCTTGAAAGACGAGCGAGAGCGTCCTTCCGGGTGCATTGCACTGAGTCGAGTGCTCGCTCGGGACTTTGCTCTCGGGGCCAAGGCAAGAGGGCGTGCTTGCCCGCAGAACTGAGAACACGCTGTTGGGCAGAGCTGCAACTGACCGCTGGAGTTCAGCTCTCGCCGGACGGCAGAAGGCGAAGAACGAAGCCGCTTGCGAGCGGCGCAGTGCAGCGAAGAGCTCTCCGAATTCGCCGCTAGCTCCACGGTCCTTCTCAGCTGCGAGTAGCAGCGCTCGCAGTACACAGAGCTTCGCAAGGCCCGAAGACCCGGAGGGAAGTATCGCACACGAAAATGCGCCAGGACAGAGACGTGTTCTACGTTGTCCCTTCTCGTCATGCAGTTTGTGCCTCTGCTGCTTCTGCTGTTAGGAATCGCTCCTTGAAAGACGAGCGAGAGCGTCCTTCCGGGTGCATTGCACTGAGTCGAGTGCTCGCTCGGGACTTTGCACTCGGGGCCAAGGCAAGAGGGCGTGCTTGCCCGCAGAACTGAGAACACGCTGTTGGGCAGAGCTGCAACTGACCGCTGGAGTTCAGCTCTCGCCGGACGGCAGAAGGCGAAGAACGAAGCCGCTTGCGAGCGGCGCAGTGCAGCGAAGAGCTCTCCGAATTCGCCGCTAGCTCCACGGTCCTTCTCAGCTGCGAGTAGCAGCGCTCGCAGTACACAGGGCTTCGCAAGGCCCGAAGACCCGGAGGGAAGTATCGCACACGAAAATGCGCCAGGACAGAGACGTGTTCTACGTTGTCCCTTCTCGTCATGCAGTTTGTGCCTCTGCTGCTTCTGCTGTTAGGAATCGCTCCTTGAAAGGCGAGCGAGAGCGTCCTTCCGGGTGCATTGCACTGAGTCGAGTGCTCGCTCGGGGCTTTGCTCTCGGGGCCAAGGCAAGAGGGCGTGCTTGCCCGCAGAACTGAGAACACGCTGTTGGGCAGAGCTGCAACTGACCGCTGGAGTTCAGCTCTCGCCGGACGGCAGAAGGCGAAGAACGAAGCCGCTTGCGAGCGGCGCAGTGCAGCGAAGAGCTCTCCGAATTCGCCGCTAGCTCCACGGTCCTTCTCAGCTGCGAGTAGCAGCGCTCGCAGTACACAGAGCTTCGCAAGGCCCGAAGACCCGGAGGGAAGTTTCGCACACGAAAATGCGCCAGGACAGAGACGTGTTCTACGTTGTCCCTTCTCGTCATGCAGTTTGTGCCTCTGCTGCTTCTGCTGTTAGGAATCGCTCCTTGAAAGGCGAGCGAGAGCGTCCTTCCGGGTGCATTGCACTGAGTCGAGTGCTCGCTCGGGGCTTTGCTCTCGGGGCCAAGGCAAGAGGGCGTGCTTGCCCGCAGAACTGAGAACACGCTGTTGGGCAGAGCTGCAACTGACCGCTGGAGTTCAGCTCTCGCCGGACGGCAGAAGGCGAAGAACGAAGCCGCTTGCGAGCGGCGCAGTGCAGCGAAGAGCTCTCCGAATTCGCCGCTAGCTCCACGGTCCTTCTCAGCTGCGAGTAGCAGCGCTCGCAGTACACAGAGCTTCGCAAGGCCCGAAGACCCGGAGGGAAGTATCGCACACGAAAATGCGCCAGGACAGAGACGTGTTCTACGTTGTCCCTTCTCGTCATGCAGTTTGTGCCTCTGCTGCTTCTGCTGTTAGGAATCGCTCCTTGAAAGGCGAGCGAGAGCGTCCTTCCGGGTGCATTGCACTGAGTCGAGTGCTCGCTCGGGGCTTTGCTCTCGGGGCCAAGGCAAGAGGGCGTGCTTGCCCGCAGAACTGAGAACACGCTGTTGGGCAGAGCTGCAACTGACCGCTGGAGTTCAGCTCTCGCCGGACGGCAGAAGGCGAAGAACGAAGCCGCTTGCGAGCGGCGCAGTGCAGCGAAGAGCTCTCCGAATTCGCCGCTAGCTCCACGGTCCTTCTCAGCTGCGAGTAGCAGCGCTCGCAGTACACAGAGCTTCGCAAGGCCCGAAGACCCGGAGGGAAGTATCGCACACGAAAATGCGCCAGGACAGAGACGTGTTCTACGTTGTCCCTTCTCGTCATGCAGTTTGTGCCTCTGCTGCTTCTGCTGTTAGGAATCGCTCCTTGAAAGACGAGCGAGAGCGTCCTTCCGGGTGCATTGCACTGAGTCGAGTGCTCGCTCGGGACTTTGCTCTCGGGGCCAAGGCAAGAGGGCGTGCTTGCCCGCAGAACTGAGAACACGCTGTTGGGCAGAGCTGCAACTGACCGCTGGAGTTCAGCTCTCGCCGGACGGCAGAAGGCGAAGAACGAAGCCGCTTGCGAGCGGCGCAGTGCAGCGAAGAGCTCTCCGAATTCGCCGCTAGCTCCACGGTCCTTCTCAGCTGCGAGTAGCAGCGCTCGCAGTACACAGAGCTTCGCAAGGCCCGAAGACCCGGAGGGAAGTATCGCACACGAAAATGCGCCAGGACAGAGACGTGTTCTACGTTGTCCCTTCTCGTCATGCAGTTTGTGCCTCTGCTGCTTCTGCTGTTAGGAATCGCTCCTTGAAAGACGAGCGAGAGGGTCCTTCCGGGTGCATTGCACTGAGTCGAGTGCTCGCTCGGGACTTTGCACTCGGGGCCAAGGCAAGAGGGCGTGCTTGCCCGCAGAACTGAGAACACGCTGTTGGGCAGAGCTGCAACTGACCGCTGGAGTTCAGCTCTCGCCGGACGGCAGAAGGCGAAGAACGAAGCCGCTTGCGAGCGGCGCAGTGCAGCGAAGAGCTCTCCGAATTCGCCGCTAGCTCCACGGTCCTTCTCAGCTGCGAGTAGCAGCGCTCGCAGTACACAGGGCTTCGCAAGGCCCGAAGACCCGGAGGGAAGTATCGCACACGAAAATGCGCCAGGACAGAGACGTGTTCTACGTTGTCCCTTCTCGTCATGCAGTTTGTGCCTCTGCTGCTTCTGCTGTTAGGAATCGCTCCTTGAAAGGCGAGCGAGAGCGTCCTTCCGGGTGCATTGCACTGAGTCGAGTGCTCGCTCGGGGCTTTGCTCTCGGGGCCAAGGCAAGAGGACGTGCTTGCCCGCAGAACTGAGAACACGCTGTTGGGCAGAGCTGCAACTGACCGCTGGAGTTCAGCTCTCGCCGGACGGCAGAAGGCGAAGAACGAAGCCGCTTGCGAGCGGCGCAGTGCAGCGAAGAGCTCTCCGAATTCGCCGCTAGCTCCACGGTCCTTCTCAGCTGCGAGTAGCAGCGCTCGCAGTACACAGGGCTTCGCAAGGCCCGAAGACCCGGAGGGAAGTTTCGCACACGAAAATGCGCCAGGACAGAGACGTGTTCTACGTTGTCCCTTCTCGTCATGCAGTTTGTGCCTCTGCTGCTTCTGCTGTTAGGAATCGCTCCTTGAAAGGCGAGCGAGAGCGTCCTTCCGGGTGCATTGCACTGAGTCGAGTGCTCGCTCGGGGCTTTGCTCTCGGGGCCAAGGCAAGAGGGCGTGCTTGCCCGCAGAACTGAGAACACGCTGTTGGGCAGAGCTGCAACTGACCGCTGGAGTTCAGCTCTCGCCGGACGGCAGAAGGCGAAGAACGAAGCCGCTTGCGAGCGGCGCAGTGCAGCGAAGAGCTCTCCGAATTCGCCGCTAGCTCCACGGTCCTTCTCAGCTGCGAGTAGCAGCGCTCGCAGTACACAGAGCTTCGCAAGGCCCGAAGACCCGGAGGGAAGTATCGCACACGAAAATGCGCCAGGACAGAGACGTGTTCTACGTTGTCCCTTCTCGTCATGCAGTTTGTGCCTCTGCTGCTTCTGCTGTTAGGAATCGCTCCTTGAAAGGCGAGCGAGAGCGTCCTTCCGGGTGCATTGCACTGAGTCGAGTGCTCGCTCGGGGCTTTGCTCTCGGGGCCAAGGCAAGAGGGCGTGCTTGCCCGCAGAACTGAGAACACGCTGTTGGGCAGAGCTGCAACTGACCGCTGGAGTTCAGCTCTCGCCGGACGGCAGAAGGCGAAGAACGAAGCCGCTTGCGAGCGGCGCAGTGCAGCGAAGAGCTCTCCGAATTCGCCGCTAGCTCCACGGTCCTTCTCAGCTGCGAGTAGCAGCGCTCGCAGTACACAGAGCTTCGCAAGGCCCGAAGACCCGGAGGGAAGTATCGCACACGAAAATGCGCCAGGACAGAGACGTGTTCTACGTTGTCCCTTCTCGTCATGCAGTTTGTGCCTCTGCTGCTTCTGCTGTTAGGAATCGCTCCTTGAAAGGCGAGCGAGAGCGTCCTTCCGGGTGCATTGCACTGAGTCGAGTGCTCGCTCGGGGCTTTGCTCTCGGGGCCAAGGCAAGAGGGCGTGCTTGCCCGCAGAACTGAGAACACGCTGTTGGGCAGAGCTGCAACTGACCGCTGGAGTTCAGCTCTCGCCGGACGGCAGAAGGCGAAGAACGAAGCCGCTTGCGAGCGGCGCAGTGCAGCGAAGAGCTCTCCGAATTCGCCGCTAGCTCCACGGTCCTTCTCAGCTGCGAGTAGCAGCGCTCGCAGTACACAGGGCTTCGCAAGGCCCGAAGACCCGGAGGGAAGTTTCGCACACGAAAATGCGCCAGGACAGAGACGTGTTCTACGTTGTCCCTTCTCGTCATGCAGTTTGTGCCTCTGCTGCTTCTGCTGTTAGGAATCGCTCCTTGAAAGGCGAGCGAGAGCGTCCTTCCGGGTGCATTGCACTGAGTCGAGTGCTCGCTCGGGGCTTTGCTCTCGGGGCCAAGGCAAGAGGGCGTGCTTGCCCGCAGAACTGAGAACACGCTGTTGGGCAGAGCTGCAACTGACCGCTGGAGTTCAGCTCTCGCCGGACGGCAGAAGGCGAAGAACGAAGCCGCTTGCGAGCGGCGCAGTGCAAGGAAGAGCTCTCCGAATTCGCCGCTAGCTCCACGGTCCTTCTCAGCTGCGAGTAGCAGCGCTCGCAGTACACAGGGCTTCGCAAGGCCCGAGGACCCGGAGGGAAGTATCGCACACGAAAATGCGCCAGGACAGAGACGTGTTCTACGTTGTCCCTTCTCGTCATGCAGTTTGTGCCTCTGCTGCTTCTGCTGTAGGTAATCGCTCCTTGAAAGACGAGCGAGAGCGTCCTTCCGGGTGCATTGCACTGAGTCGAGTGCTCGCTCGGGACTTTGCACTCGGGGCCAAGGCAAGAGGGCGTGCTTGCCCGCAGAACTGAGAACACGCTGTTGGGCAGAGCTGCAACTGACCGCTGGAGTTCAGCTCTCGCCGGACGGCAGAAGGCGAAGAACGAAGCCGCTTGCGAGCGGCGCAGTGCAGCGAAGAGCTCTCCGAATTCGCCGCTAGCTCCACGGTCCTTCTCAGCTGCGAGTAGCAGCGCTCGCAGTACACAGAGCTTCGCAAGGCCCGAAGACCCGGAGGGAAGTATCGCACACGAAAATGCGCCAGGACAGAGACGTGTTCTACGTTGTCCCTTCTCGTCATGCAGTTTGTGCCTCTGCTGCTTCTGCTGTTAGGAATCGCTCCTTGAAAGACGAGCGAGAGCGTCCTTCCGGGTGCATTGCACTGAGTCGAGTGCTCGCTCGGGACTTTGCTCTCGGGGCCAAGGCAAGAGGGCGTGCTTGCCCGCAGAACTGAGAACACGCTGTTGGGCAGAGCTGCAACTGACCGCTGGAGTTCAGCTCTCGCCGGACGGCAGAAGGCGAAGAACGAAGCCGCTTGCGAGCGGCGCAGTGCAGCGAAGAGCTCTCCGAATTCGCCGCTAGCTCCACGGTCCTTCTCAGCTGCGAGTAGCAGCGCTCGCAGTACACAGGGCTTCGCAAGGCCCGAAGACCCGGAGGGAAGTTTCGCACACGGAAATGTGCCAGGACAGAGACGTGTTCTACGTTGTCCCTTCTCGTCATGCAGTTTGTGCCTCTGCTGCTTCTGCTGTTAGGAATCGCTCCTTGAAAGGCGAGCGAGCGCGTCCTTCCGGGTGCATTGCACTGAGTCGAGTGCTCGCTCGGGACTTTGCTCTCGGGGCCAAGGCAAGAGGGCGTGCTTGCCCGCAGAACTGAGAACACGCTGTTGGGCAGAGCTGCAACTGACCGCTGGAGTTCAGCTCTCGCCGGACGGCAGAAGGCGAAGAACGAAGCCGCTTGCGAGCGGCGCAGTGCAGCGAAGAGCTCTCCGAATTCGCCGCTAGCTCCACGGTCCTTCTCAGCTGCGAGTAGCAGCGCTCGCAGTACACAGGGCTTCGCAAGGCCCGAAGACCCGGAGGGAAGTATCGCACACGAAAATGCGCCAGGACAGAGACGTGTTCTACGTTGTCCCTTCTCGTCATGCAGTTTGTGCCTCTGCTGCTTCTGCTGTTAGGAATCGCTCCTTGAAAGGCGAGCGAGAGCGTCCTTCCGGGTGCATTGCACTGAGTCGAGTGCTCGCTCGGGACTTTGCTCTCGGGGCCAAGGCAAGAGGGCGTGCTTGCCCGCAGAACTGAGAACACGCTGTTGGGCAGAGCTGCAACTGACCGCTGGAGTTCAGCTCTCGCCGGACGGCAGAAGGCGAAGAACGAAGCCGCTTGCGAGCGGCGCAGTGCAGCGAAGAGCTCTCCGAATTCGCCGCTAGCTCCACGGTCCTTCTCAGCTGCGAGTAGCAGCGCTCGCAGTACACAGAGCTTCGCAAGGCCCGAAGACCCGGAGGGAAGTTTCGCACACGAAAATGCGCCAGGACAGAGACGTGTTCTACGTTGTCCCTTCTCGTCATGCAGTTTGTGCCTCTGCTGCTTCTGCTGTTAGGAATCGCTCCTTGAAAGGCGAGCGAGAGCGTCCTTCCGGGTGCATTGCACTGAGTCGAGTGCTCGCTCGGGGCTTTGCTCTCGGGGCCAAGGCAAGAGGGCGTGCTTGCCCGCAGAACTGAGAACACGCTGTTGGGCAGAGCTGCAACTGACCGCTGGAGTTCAGCTCTCGCCGGACGGCAGAAGGCGAAGAACGAAGCCGCTTGCGAGCGGCGCAGTGCAGCGAAGAGCTCTCCGAATTCGCCGCTAGCTCCACGGTCCTTCTCAGCTGCGAGTAGCAGCGCTCGCAGTACACAGGGCTTCGCAAGGCCCGAAGACCCGGAGGGAAGTTTCGCACACGAAAATGCGCCAGGACAGAGACGTGTTCTACGTTGTCCCTTCTCGTCATGCAGTTTGTGCCTCTGCTGCTTCTGCTGTTAGGAATCGCTCCTTGAAAGGCGAGCGAGAGCGTCCTTCTGGGTGCATTGCACTGAGTCGAGTGCTCGCTCGGGACTTTGCTCTCGGGGCCAAGGCAAGAGGGCGTGCTTGCCCGCAGAACTGAGAACACGCTGTTGGGCAGAGCTGCAACTGACCGCTGGAGTTCAGCTCTCGCCGGACGGCAGAAGGCGAAGAACGAAGCCGCTTGCGAGCGGCGCAGTGCAGCGAAGAGCTCTCCGAATTCGCCGCTAGCTCCACGGTCCTTCTCAGCTGCGAGTAGCAGCGCTCGCAGTACACAGGGCTTCGCACCTCTAAATGTTTTACTACTGTGTTATGATTCTGTCTTCAGTTAATAGAACCCGATATACAACAAAGAGATGGGAGCACATGGAGATGCATTGGAGAGCCTACGCTGGAGGTAACACATTCATTTTTTACTCAAACAAATCCAAATTAGAAATGTTGAAAATTACCTGGGGCCATTTCAACAGCCAGCAAACTGACTAACACAACCAATCTTTGGCTTCTATTCAATCCTTTGCTTGTTTTACCTGGACCTTGAAGATCTGTCTGCAGCCTTCCTCTCTGCAAATATATCACACTCGTCCTATTGAGAACCCATGGCTCATCACAGCTGCTTCGCCACGCCTGCTTCCAGAAGAACTGGCAACTACAAGCTGGGAGCCAAGAGATACAACACTTCACTTGGAAAAGGGCCTTCCATGAATCCTAGAATCCCAGAATGGTTTGGACTGGAAGCGACCTTAGAGACAAATTATCTTCTTCCCACATCCTGACACGGGCAGGGACACTTTTCCACTAGTCCAGGTTGCTCCATGTCCGCTCCAGCCTGGCCCTGGACGCTTCCTGCCATGGGGCTCCTACACAGCCTCTTTGAGCAACATGTGCCTCAGCACCCACCCAAGGAAGAATTCCTTTCCAATATCCCATCTATCGCAGCCCTCTGGCAGTTTGAAGCTATTCCCCCTTGTCCTGCGAGTCCAGACCCTTTTCCAAAGTCCCTCCCCAGCTATCTTGGAGCCCCAGCAGGCACTGCAAAGGGCTCGAAGATCTCCCTGGAGCCTTCTGTTCTCCAGATTGGACACCCTCAGCTCTCCCAGACTGTCCTAGAGCAAAGAAGCTCCACCTTTCAAAGCACCTTAGACGCCTCCTACCGGCCAAACTCGATGGCAACGCTGGCCTTCCGGGCCCTACGGATATCGCTTCCGGTGTCGTTCGGGGTCACTCCCGGCTCTCTTCCCGCCCCCCATGGGGCCCTCAGGCGATGCCGCTCCTACGCCACTTCTGCCGCTGTCAGACCAACGGGGGGGCCGGGGGCCAGCCCAGACTCATCCACAATCCACACTGTCCTCGGCGGCTGCTGCGGGCTCACGGCGGCCCACACACCCGGAAGCAGAGCTCCGAACACAGAGGATCATAGCCCCACATTTGTGTTCGTCTCTGCACAAGGCAGGCCAGTCTTGCCATGCCCGGACTTTTCAGTTCAGCACGAGAATGAGAATACACCTGCGCCATGGGGGAGGAAACCTCTAAAGACTCCCTCATACGTGGTCGCTCAACTTAATGCCTAGGCACTTGCCATTCCTAAGGCTACACTAAAGCCTTTTTTACCTTGCGGGTAAGAAATGCCGTTGTTCTCGTGTGCAGCTAAAGGCGCAGCACAGGCAGGCCGGGACAAAAGCTGGGGCAGAGCCCTTCCTCACTCCTTCGCTGTGCTGTACTCCATGCAGCTAGAGCGAAGCGAGAAGGACGCGAGGAAGAAAAAGGCGTTCTTAAAGTAGCACCCTGGCAGCAGCCCTGAAAAGGCGCATAACACACGGCATCTCGCTGCCCTCCGTTCTACATACTCGCGGCTCCCTCTGCCGACTTGCAAAAGTTGCTACCAGAGCAGAGGCGGCCAGATTGAAGAGGCAGTGCCTAGGTTCACCTTCTCCTTACTGCACGTAAGCCACGTCCAGCTCCTCGCTGCACTCTGGATTTCCCTTCTCCGAGGCACTTACCGTGGTGCTGTGTGCAACTCGGCGCCTAGAAGTGACCGCCAATGCTTTCACAGCGGGCTGCAAGGGAACCAAGGAGCAGCACAAGCAGCAGTGCTTCAGCTTGCTCCTTCCGACTGCTAAGGGCACTTGGGAAGGCAAGCGAGAGTCAACCACCTTCCTCTCCTAGTAACGTGGTGCACACAAGCACGGGACTAGTGCCGCTTCGTTCACCGCCCTCGCCCAAGCGTGGAGCCGCTTTCACTTGCCGGCGGCCAGAAGCCGCTGCAAGGGCGCCACACAACCACAAGTGCGCCGGCAGCCAAGAGCTAGAGAACGCTGCTTCTGCCCAAGCCCGCCTAGGGCGTGCACCTTTGTTCTCAGAGCTCCGTGCAACAGTCTGCCTCTCTCGCAGTTCGAATGGAAAACGAAAGCTTTTCGCCTACGCCCGTCACAGAGATCCGTTGCCAGGACGAGAATGCCTTGTGGCCGGAGCTCGCCCCCGCCGCGAGGAAGCTGCTATTAGCACCGCGTTGCAGGGACACGTCTCGCTTCTTGACTACGTGCTCAGCGCTCTCCGAATTCGCCGCTAGCTCCACGGTCTTTCTCAGCTGCAAGTAGCAGCGCTCACAGTACATAGAGCTTCGCAAGGACCGAAGACCCGGAGGGAAGTATCGCACTCGAAAATGTGCCAGGATAGAGACGTTCTACACTGAGTAGAGACACAGACAGACAGAGAGTTCTACACTGCCCCTTCTCGTCGGCCATCTTGTGCTCTGCTGCCTCTGCTGTGACGAATAGGTCCTTGAAAGGCGAGCGACAGCGGCTCTCCAGGCACTGAAGAGAGTTCCCTAGGGACTTTTCGATGTAAAACTTTTTCCACCTCCAAAAATACATGGGTAAGTCCTAAAAGTTTTGGTTTTCTTAAGAATAGTTTCGCCCAAGTTTTGCTGTTCTAAACACCCATGGTTTCAGTCTTCACTTAACTGCTTGTTTCTGTCTTTTTGGCTAGTGGCAATCTAATTCTAAGGTAACTAGATGTGTTGGAAATCCATAAATTACATCTCAAGTTAGGTGGGAAAATTGGCTCGGAAGAAAATGGAATTGAGAATTTGGAAAGAATCCAGAGTGAGCTGATGTCACAATCCGAGATTCCCTTGGGTTCCAAATCCTTTCATTTGTGTTTTTGTGGGCTTTTTGAAGGCGGTGTACAGTTGAAGCCATGATTTAGCTGCGGTGAGACCTGCTCTGCTGTAAAAGCATTATTTTCTCAGTGAGCATGGACAACAGTTAGAGTGTCGTCTTTTAAGATTCCCTGCACTCCACTTATGGTGGCAAAAGCAGTGCCTTGACTGTAATCATAAAAGTGATTACAGCTTCATTGCTTTGACATCATGTAGGATGCTTCCTCCATCTGCTGTGGTCAGCATTAAGTAACAGATTTCTCAGTTTCTAGGAAGAGTCTAGCAAACAATCACCTTGCTCCTTCTCTTGCATTTATTCATCACTGCTATGCTGCTATACAGACAGGTAGTCTGTTTATGATTCAACAATTCAATGGGACATCAAGTAAATAACAAAGCAAAACTAACTACCGAAAGCACTATAAGGGCCAGAGATTAGCTTGGATCAAAACAGGTATTCTCCTAGCATTGTTTACAAACGAGTCAGCATGTGAAACAGAAGGCACAATGTAGTTTGTGCCTTGTTTTGGGCATGCCCGGAAGAAGGAAATTCTGATTTCACATACGGGAAAAGAAATGTTGACATTTGAATGAGATTGTTCATACTCCAGTAAAGGTTGCTTTGAAAGGTTGTGGAAGTCTTGTTAGGAAACATGGCTTTACAAGTCCTTTCCACCAGGAGACAACAGCTGCAGAACATCTGGGTGTGCCAGTGTTGAGAGCACCAGCAAAGATCAAAGTGGAGAAGTTGGTGAACAATGGCAGTGGCCTGGCGGAGGGCAAGTGGGGTGCTGGCTGTGGGACCAGGGGAGTCCTGACTGATTTAGGAGGCGTGTGATGGTCTGTGCCAGCAAGCGGAGTAGTGCTGTGGCCTTGGCACACTGCTAATACTGGAATTCAGTGGGGTCACTGGGCAGGCTGAGTGTGTGAGCTGCTGGAGGGACCCAGTTTGCCCACATGTAAACATCCAGTCTCACTCTTGCCAGCCACAGAAAGGAGCAGGATGTGGCTGCTGGCGATGCCTGTCACGTATATGTAGTGTATATGTGTGCTATCCCAGCCTGCTGGGAACACTTCTTCTTTGGGACTGCTTGGGCTGAGGGAGAGAAAGCAGTGGTAGTTTCTGAGGTTTCGAGTTTGCTCGAGTTTCTCAGGCTGTTTCTGGAGCCACCCCGAGTTCTCTTCCTTGAAGCATTTCAAGTCCTGCTAATTTTCAAAATTCAAACAGACACAGCCCTAAGCTAGTTGATCTGACTTCAGAGCTATTCTTACGCTGAGCTGTTGCATGATCTGATCTCCTGAGATGTCTTCCATCTCAGTTTATGACCTGGTTCTTGTGAAAAGTAGGATCTTTTAGCCTGGAGAAGAGAGGTTTCTGGAGAGACAGTATTGTGGCCTTTGAATATGTAAAGAGGGTATAAGACAAATGGAGAAAGACTTTTTAGGAAAGTTTGCAGAGACAGGATAAGGGGCCATGCTTTCAAACTGAGACTAGGTTTAGATTGGCTAAAAGGAAAAACTTTTCTACAATGAAGCTGGTGAGACACTCAAACGGGTGTTCCAGAGAAGTTGTGGATGCCCCATCATTGAGAGTGCTCCTTATCAGTTTGGCTAGTCTTGAGCAATTTGATCTACTGTAAGATCTACCTGGCAAGGAAGTTGGACTACATGATCTTTAATCACAGACTGTTGTATGATTCCGTGGAAGACAGAATGCAATAAAGTTCATATTTCAGATTTTGGCGCAGACATATTTATTTTTTCTCACTTTATGCATCATTGCAATGACAACTTGTTAGCTTCTGAAATGATTAGCTGAGATTGATTTCCTTCCTTAGTTTCATTTTCTCTGTTATTCCTTCACTCTTGGACTTTTTTTTTCACTAGATTCCCTCTTTCAGTAAACTGCCCTTAAGTATCACTTTGCTCCCCACCTGGCTTTTTTTTTTTTTTCAATGACACCTTTTCACTGGTTCGTTTTGGGCCTTTGCTGCTTGAAGTCCAGCAGCCTCCTTGTCTGAGCATTACGGAGCTTTCTTTACAGCTTCATCACTATGCAAAAAGCCATAAATTACTGTGTTCCATCTCACATACCATCAAGTATCACACTAATATTCCCTCTGCTGAATAGCTGGTTGGTTTACATAGACCAGCCAAATACCAGGAAATCCAGATGGCAGCAAGAATCTTGTAGACTACTCCCGCTGTTCATTTAAATTCTGGAGAAGTCAGGTGAGGTATCACATTCTCTTGAAAGAAGTGTCTATCATCTCGGACATTCTAGAATGGGCTATTAATATTGTCATGAGTTTCTGGCTAGACTTTTTAGTATGCAAATTCAAATTCAAATGATCTGAAATGATAGAACTTCAAGAAATTTTTTTTCCCAGAATCGAAGTATGATGGAATTCCATAGGGAGAATCTTAATCTTAGTTATTCTATTCCATCTCACATCATGGCTGGGGGCAGGGAGAAGGGAGTATCTTTGGGGGACAATGGGTTCCGGTGTAGTCAGTAAGCTGGGCAGAGGAGCCATCAGGTATTTTCTGTTGTTGGGCGGGGGGGGGGGGGGGATTCGTGTGAACTCTTCCTTTCTTGTACCCTGCCACTAGTATTGTTGCTAAAATTGTTTGTTTTCTCATCCAAGTGACAAAATCAGCACACTTAATGAGGGATGAAGAGGGAGCAGCGACCTCAGAACAGGAGGAAGAAGAAGCAGAGCCTGCTGTCCTCCAGAAGAAAAAAACACTACCAGCCAACTTTGCATCATCTGTGAACTTCCTGGGCGTGTACTCTATCCCCTTGTCCAGAACACTGAGCAAGATATTAAACAGGACTGGGCCCAAGACCGAGCCTTGGGGACCAGCTGGATGAACTCTATTTCCCACCACTCTGTGGGCCTGGCCATCACCCAGTTTGTCACCCAGCAAACAGCCCACCCATGCAAACTATAAGCAGACAGTTTCTTCAGGAGAATGATGTGAGACTCATTGCAAAAAGGATCAGGGAGATGCCTAGGAAGAGTCTCAGGTGAATCCAGGAGACTATAGTGGAGGAAGGACGCGAGGAAGAAGAAGGCGTTCTTAAAGTGGCACCCTGGCAGCAGCCCTGAAAGGGCGCATAACACACGGCGTCTCGCTGCCCTCCGTTCTACATACTCGCAGCTCCCTCTGCCGACTTGCAAAAGTTGCTACCAGAGCAGAGGCGGCCAGATTGAAGAGGCAGTGCCTAGGTTCACCTTCTCCTTACTGCACGTAAGCCACGTCCAGCTCCTCGCTGCACTCTGGATTTCCCTTCTCCGCGGCACTTACAGTGGTGCTGTGTGCAACTCGGCGCCTAGAAGCGACCGCCAATGCTTTCACAGCGGGCTGCAAGGGAACCAAGGAGCAGCACAAGCAGCAGTGCTTCAGCTTGCTCCTTCCGACTGCTAAGGGCACTTGGGAAGGCAAGCGAGAGTCAACCACCTTCCTCTCCTAGTAGCCTGTAACGTGGTGCACACAAGCACGGGACTAGTGCCGCTTCGTTCACCGCCCTCGCCCAAGCGTGGAGCCGCTTTCACTTGCCGGCGGCCAGAAGCCGCTGCAAGGGCGCCACACAACCACAAGTGCGCCGGCAGCCAAGAGCTAGAGAACGCTGCTTCTGCCCAAGCCCGCCTAGGGCGTGCACCTTTGTTCTCAGAGCTCCGTGCAACAGTCTGCCTCTCTCGCAGTTCGAATGGAAAACGAAAGCTTTTCGCCTACGCCCTTCACAGAGATCCGTTGCCAGGACGAGAATGTCTTGTGGCCGGAGCTCGCCCCGGCCGCGAGGAAGCTGCTATTAGCACCGCGTTGCAGGGACACGTCTCGCTTCTTGACTACGTGCTCAGCGCTCTCCGAATTCGCCGCTAGCTCCACGGTCTTTCTCAGCTGCAAGTAGCAGCGCTCACAGTACATAGAGCTTCGCAAGGAACGAAGACCCGGAGGGAAGTTTCGCACAGGAAAATGTACCAGGACAGAGACGTGTTCTACGTTGTCCCTTCTCGTCATGCAGTTTGTGCCTCTGCTGCTTCTGCTGTTAGGAATCGCTCCTTGAAAGGCGAGCAACAGCGTCTTTCCGGGTGCATTGCACTGAGTCGAGTGCTCGCTCGGGACTTTGCTCTCGGGGCCAAGGCAAGAGGGCGTGCTTGCCCGCAGAACTGAGAACACGCTGTTGGGCAGAGCTGCAACTGACCGCTGGAGTTCAGCTCTCGCCGGACGGCAGAAGGCGAAGAACGAAGCCGCTTGCGAGCGGCGCAGTGCAGCGAAGAGCTCTCCGAATTCGCCGCTAGCTCCACGGTCCTTCTCAGCTGCGAGTAGCAGCGCTCGCAGTACACAGAGCTTCGCAAGGCCCGAAGACCCGGAGGGAAGTATGGCACACGGAAATGTGCCAGGACAGAGACGTGTTCTACGTTGTCCCTTCTCGTCATGCAGTTTGTGCCTCTGCTGCTTCTGCTGTTAGGAATCGCTCCTTGAAAGACGAGCGAGAGCGTCCTTCTGGGTGCATTGCACTAAGTCGAATGCTCGCTCGGGACTTTGCTCTCGGGGCCAAGGCAAGAGGGCGTGCTTGCCCGCAGAACTGAGAACACGCTGTTGGGCAGAGCTGCAACTTACCGCTGGAGTTCAGCTCTCGCCGGACGGCAGAAGGCGAAGAACGAAGCCGCTTGCGAGCGGCGCAGTGCAGCGAAGAGCTCTCCGAATTCGCCGCTAGCTCCACGGTCCTTCTCAGCTGCGAGTAGCAGCGCTCGCAGTACACAGGGCTTCGCAAGGCCCGAAGACCCGGAGGGAAGTTTCGCACACGAAAATGTGCCAGGACAGAGACGTGTTCTACGTTGTCCCTTCTCGTCATGCAGTTTGTGCCTCTGCTGCTTCTGCTGTTAGGAATCGCTCCTTGAAAGGCGAGCGAGAGCGTCCTTCCGGGTGCATTGCACTGAGTCGAGTGCTCGCTCGGGACTTTGCTCTCGGGGCCAAGGCAAGAGGGCGTGCTTGCCCGCAGAACTGAGAACACGCTGTTGGGCAGAGCTGCAACTGACCGCTGGAGTTCAGCTCTCGCCGGACGGCAGAAGGCGAAGAACGAAGCCGCTTGCGAGCGGCGCAGTGCAGCGAAGAGCTCTCCGAATTCGCCGCTAGCTCCACGGTCCTTCTCAGCTGCGAGTAGCAGCGCTCGCAGTACACAGAGCTTCGCAAGGCCCGAAGACCCGGAGGGAAGTATGGCACACGGAAATGTGCCAGGACAGAGACGTGTTCTACGTTGTCCCTTCTCGTCATGCAGTTTGTGCCTCTGCTGCTTCTGCTGTTAGGAATCGCTCCTTGAAAGGCGAGCGAGAGCGTCCTTCCGGGTGCATTGCACTGAGTCGAGTGCTCGCTCGGGACTTTGCTCTCGGGGCCAAGGCAAGAGGGCGTGCTTGCCCGCAGAACTGAGAACACGCTGTTGGGCAGAGCTGCAACTGACCGCTGGAGTTCAGCTCTCGCCGGACGGCAGAAGGCGAAGAACGAAGCCGCTTGCGAGCGGCGCAGTGCAGCGAAGAGCTCTCCGAATTCGCCGCTAGCTCCACGGTCCTTCTCAGCTGCGAGTAGCAGCGCTCGCAGTACACAGGGCTTCGCAAGGCCCGAAGACCCGGAGGGAAGTATCGCACACGAAAATGTGCCAGGACAGAGACGTGTTCTACGTTGTCCCTTCTCGTCATGCAGTTTGTGCCTCTGCTGCTTCTGCTGTTAGGAATCGCTCCTTGAAAGGCGAGCGAGAGCGTCCTTCCGGGTGCATTGCACTGAGTCGAGTGCTCGCTCGGGGCTTTGCTCTCGGGGCCAAGGCAAGAGGGCGTGCTTGCCCGCAGAACTGAGAACACGCTGTTGGGCAGAGCTGCAACTGACCGCTGGAGTTCAGCTCTCGCCGGACGGCAGAAGGCGAAGAACGAAGCCGCTTGCGAGCGGCGCAGTGCAGCGAAGAGCTCTCCGAATTCGCCGCTAGCTCCACGGTCCTTCTCAGCTGCGAGTAGCAGCGCTCGCAGTACACAGAGCTTCGCAAGGCCCGAAGACCCGGAGGGAAGTATCGCACACGAAAATGTGCCAGGACAGAGACGTGTTCTACGTTGTCCCTTCTCGTCATGCAGTTTGTGCCTCTGCTGCTTCTGCTGTTAGGAATCGCTCCTTGAAAGGCGAGCGAGAGCGTCCTTCCGGGTGCATTGCACTGAGTCGAGTGCTCGCTCGGGACTTTGCTCTCGGGGCCAAGGCAAGAGGGCGTGCTTGCCCGCAGAACTGAGAACACGCTGTTGGGCAGAGCTGCAACTGACCGCTGGAGTTCAGCTCTCGCCGGACGGCAGAAGGCGAAGAACGAAGCCGCTTGCGAGCGGCGCAGTGCAGCGAAGAGCTCTCCGAATTCGCCGCTAGCTCCACGGTCCTTCTCAGCTGCGAGTAGCAGCGCTCGCAGTACACAGGGCTTCGCAAGGCCCGAAGACCCGGAGGGAAGTTTCGCACACGAAAATGTGCCAGGACAGAGACGTGTTCTACGTTGTCCCTTCTCGTCATGCAGTTTGTGCCTCTGCTGCTTCTGCTGTTAGGAATCGCTCCTTGAAAGGCGAGCGAGAGCGTCCTTCCGGGTGCATTGCACTGAGTCGAGTGCTCGCTCGGGGCTTTGCTCTCGGGGCCAAGGCAAGAGGGCGTGCTTGCCCGCAGAACTGAGAACACGCTGTTGGGCAGAGCTGCAACTGACCGCTGGAGTTCAGCTCTCGCCGGACGGCAGAAGGCGAAGAACGAAGCCGCTTGCGAGCGGCGCAGTGCAGCGAAGAGCTCTCCGAATTCGCCGCTAGCTCCACGGTCCTTCTCAGCTGCGAGTAGCAGCGCTCGCAGTACACAGAGCTTCGCAAGGCCCGAAGACCCGGAGGGAAGTATCGCACACGAAAATGCGCCAGGACAGAGACGTGTTCTACGTTGTCCCTTCTCGTCATGCAGTTTGTGCCTCTGCTGCTTCTGCTGTTAGGAATCGCTCCTTGAAAGGCGAGCGAGAGCGTCCTTCCGGGTGCATTGCACTGAGTCGAGTGCTCGCTCGGGGCTTTGCTCTCGGGGCCAAGGCAAGAGGGCGTGCTTGCCCGCAGAACTGAGAACACGCTGTTGGGCAGAGCTGCAACTGACCGCTGGAGTTCAGCTCTCGCCGGACGGCAGAAGGCGAAGAACGAAGCCGCTTGCGAGCGGCGCAGTGCAGCGAAGAGCTCTCCGAATTCGCCGCTAGCTCCACGGTCCTTCTCAGCTGCGAGTAGCAGCGCTCGCAGTACACAGAGCTTCGCAAGGCCCGAAGACCCGGAGGGAAGTATCGCACACGAAAATGCGCCAGGACAGAGACGTGTTCTACGTTGTCCCTTCTCGTCATGCAGTTTGTGCCTCTGCTGCTTCTGCTGTTAGGAATCGCTCCTTGAAAGGCGAGCGAGAGCGTCCTTCCGGGTGCATTGCACTGAGTCGAGTGCTCGCTCGGGACTTTGCTCTCGGGGCCAAGGCAAGAGGGCGTGCTTGCCCGCAGAACTGAGAACACGCTGTTGGGCAGAGCTGCAACTGACCGCTGGAGTTCAGCTCTCGCCGGACGGCAGAAGGCGAAGAACGAAGCCGCTTGCGAGCGGCGCAGTGCAGCGAAGAGCTCTCCGAATTCGCCGCTAGCTCCACGGTCCTTCTCAGCTGCGAGTAGCAGCGCTCGCAGTACACAGGGCTTCGCAAGGCCCGAAGACCCGGAGGGAAGTTTCGCACACGAAAATGCGCCAGGACAGAGACGTGTTCTACGTTGTCCCTTCTCGTCATGCAGTTTGTGCCTCTGCTGCTTCTGCTGTTAGGAATCGCTCCTTGAAAGGCGAGCGAGAGCGTCCTTCCGGGTGCATTGCACTGAGTCGAGTGCTCGCTCGGGGCTTTGCTCTCGGGGCCAAGGCAAGAGGGCGTGCTTGCCCGCAGAACTGAGAACACGCTGTTGGGCAGAGCTGCAACTGACCGCTGGAGTTCAGCTCTCGCCGGACGGCAGAAGGCGAAGAACGAAGCCGCTTGCGAGCGGCGCAGTGCAGCGAAGAGCTCTCCGAATTCGCCGCTAGCTCCACGGTCCTTCTCAGCTGCGAGTAGCAGCGCTCGCAGTACACAGAGCTTCGCAAGGCCCGAAGACGCGGAGGGAAGTATCGCACACGAAAATGCGCCAGGACAGAGACGTGTTCTACGTTGTCCCTTCTCGTCATGCAGTTTGTGCCTCTGCTGCTTCTGCTGTTAGGAATCGCTCCTTGAAAGGCGAGCGAGAGCGTCCTTCCGGGTGCATTGCACTGAGTCGAGTGCTCGCTCGGGGCTTTGCTCTCGGGGCCAAGGCAAGAGGGCGTGCTTGCCCGCAGAACTGAGAACACGCTGTTGGGCAGAGCTGCAACTGACCGCTGGAGTTCAGCTCTCGCCGGACGGCAGAAGGCGAAGAACGAAGCCGCTTGCGAGCGGCGCAGTGCAGCGAAGAGCTCTCCGAATTCGCCGCTAGCTCCACGGTCCTTCTCAGCTGCGAGTAGCAGCGCTCGCAGTACACAGGGCTTCGCAAGGCCCGAAGACCCGGAGGGAAGTTTCGCACACGAAAATGCGCCAGGACAGAGACGTGTTCTACGTTGTCCCTTCTCGTCATGCAGTTTGTGCCTCTGCTGCTTCTGCTGTTAGGAATCGCTCCTTGAAAGGCGAGCGAGAGCGTCCTTCCGGGTGCATTGCACTGAGTCGAGTGCTCGCTCGGGGCTTTGCTCTCGGGGCCAAGGCAAGAGGGCGTGCTTGCCCGCAGAACTGAGAACACGCTGTTGGGCAGAGCTGCAACTGACCGCTGGAGTTCAGCTCTCGCCGGACGGCAGAAGGCGAAGAACGAAGCCGCTTGCGAGCGGCGCAGTGCAGCGAAGAGCTCTCCGAATTCGCCGCTAGCTCCACGGTCCTTCTCAGCTGCGAGTAGCAGCGCTCGCAGTACACAGGGCTTCGCACCTCTAAATGTTTTACTACTGTGTTATGATTCTGTCTTCAGTTAATAGAACCCGATATACAACAAAGAGATGGGAGCACATGGAGATGCATTGGAGAGCCTACGCTGGAGGTAACACATTCATTTTTTACTCAAACAAATCCAAATTAGAAATGTTGAAAATTACCTGGGGCCATTTCAACAGCCAGCAAACTGACTAACACAACCAATCTTTGGCTTCTATTCAATCCTTTGCTTGTTTTACCTGGACCTTGAAGATCTGTCTGCAGCCTTCCTCTCTGCAAATATATCACACTCGTCCTATTGAGAACCCATGGCTCATCACAGCTGCTTCGCCACGCCTGCTTCCAGAAGAACTGGCAACTACAAGCTGGGAGCCAAGAGATACAACACTTCACTTGGAAAAGGGCCTTCCATGAATCCTAGAATCCCAGAATGGTTTGGACTGGAAGCGACCTTAGAGACAAATTATCTTCTTCCCACATCCTGACACGGGCAGGGACACTTTTCCACTAGTCCAGGTTGCTCCATGTCCGCTCCAGCCTGGCCCTGGACGCTTCCTGCCATGGGGCTCCTACACAGCCTCTTTGAGCAACATGTGCCTCAGCACCCACCCAAGGAAGAATTCCTTTCCAATATCCCATCTATCGCAGCCCTCTGGCAGTTTGAAGCTATTCCCCCTTGTCCTGCGAGTCCAGACCCTTTTCCAAAGTCCCTCCCCAGCTATCTTGGAGCCCCAGCAGGCACTGCAAAGGGCTCGAAGATCTCCCTGGAGCCTTCTGTTCTCCAGATTGGACACCCTCAGCTCTCCCAGACTGTCCTAGAGCAAAGAAGCTCCACCTTTCAAAGCACCTTAGACGCCTCCTACCGGCCAAACTCGATGGCAACGCTGGCCTTCCGGGCCCTACGGATATCGCTTCCGGTGTCGTTCGGGGTCACTCCCGGCTCTCTTCCCGCCCCCCATGGGGCCCTCAGGCGATGCCGCTCCTACGCCACTTCTGCCGCTGTCAGACCAACGGGGGGGCCGGGGGCCAGCCCAGACTCATCCACAATCCACACTGTCCTCGGCGGCTGCTGCGGGCTCACGGCGGCCCACACACCCGGAAGCAGAGCTCCGAACACAGAGGATCATAGCCCCACATTTGTGTTCGTCTCTGCACAAGGCAGGCCAGTCTTGCCATGCCCGGACTTTTCAGTTCAGCACGAGAATGAGAATACACCTGCGCCATGGGGGAGGAAACCTCTAAAGACTCCCTCATACGTGGTCGCTCAACTTAATGCCTAGGCACTTGCCATTCCTAAGGCTACACTAAAGCCTTTTTTACCTTGCGGGTAAGAAATGCCGTTGTTCTCGTGTGCAGCTAAAGGCGCAGCACAGGCAGGCCGGGACAAAAGCTGGGGCAGAGCCCTTCCTCACTCCTTCGCTGTGCTGTACTCCATGCAGCTAGAGCGAAGCGAGAAGGACGCGAGGAAGAAAAAGGCGTTCTTAAAGTAGCACCCTGGCAGCAGCCCTGAAAAGGCGCATAACACACGGCATCTCGCTGCCCTCCGTTCTACATACTCGCGGCTCCCTCTGCCGACTTGCAAAAGTTGCTACCAGAGCAGAGGCGGCCAGATTGAAGAGGCAGTGCCTAGGTTCACCTTCTCCTTACTGCACGTAAGCCACGTCCAGCTCCTCGCTGCACTCTGGATTTCCCTTCTCCGAGGCACTTACCGTGGTGCTGTGTGCAACTCGGCGCCTAGAAGTGACCGCCAATGCTTTCACAGCGGGCTGCAAGGGAACCAAGGAGCAGCACAAGCAGCAGTGCTTCAGCTTGCTCCTTCCGACTGCTAAGGGCACTTGGGAAGGCAAGCGAGAGTCAACCACCTTCCTCTCCTAGTAACGTGGTGCACACAAGCACGGGACTAGTGCCGCTTCGTTCACCGCCCTCGCCCAAGCGTGGAGCCGCTTTCACTTGCCGGCGGCCAGAAGCCGCTGCAAGGGCGCCACACAACCACAAGTGCGCCGGCAGCCAAGAGCTAGAGAACGCTGCTTCTGCCCAAGCCCGCCTAGGGCGTGCACCTTTGTTCTCAGAGCTCCGTGCAACAGTCTGCCTCTCTCGCAGTTCGAATGGAAAACGAAAGCTTTTCGCCTACGCCCGTCACAGAGATCCGTTGCCAGGACGAGAATGCCTTGTGGCCGGAGCTCGCCCCCGCCGCGAGGAAGCTGCTATTAGCACCGCGTTGCAGGGACACGTCTCGCTTCTTGACTACGTGCTCAGCGCTCTCCGAATTCGCCGCTAGCTCCACGGTCTTTCTCAGCTGCAAGTAGCAGCGCTCACAGTACATAGAGCTTCGCAAGGACCGAAGACCCGGAGGGAAGTATCGCACTCGAAAATGTGCCAGGATAGAGACGTTCTACACTGAGTAGAGACACAGACAGACAGAGAGTTCTACACTGCCCCTTCTCGTCGGCCATCTTGTGCTCTGCTGCCTCTGCTGTGACGAATAGGTCCTTGAAAGGCGAGCGACAGCGGCTCTCCAGGCACTGAAGAGAGTTCCCTAGGGACTTTTCGATGTAAAACTTTTTCCACCTCCAAAAATACATGGGTAAGTCCTAAAAGTTTTGGTTTTCTTAAGAATAGTTTCGCCCAAGTTTTGCTGTTCTAAACACCCATGGTTTCAGTCTTCACTTAACTGCTTGTTTCTGTCTTTTTGGCTAGTGGCAATCTAATTCTAAGGTAACTAGATGTGTTGGAAATCCATAAATTACATCTCAAGTTAGGTGGGAAAATTGGCTCGGAAGAAAATGGAATTGAGAATTTGGAAAGAATCCAGAGTGAGCTGATGTCACAATCCGAGATTCCCTTGGGTTCCAAATCCTTTCATTTGTGTTTTTGTGGGCTTTTTGAAGGCGGTGTACAGTTGAAGCCATGATTTAGCTGCGGTGAGACCTGCTCTGCTGTAAAAGCATTATTTTCTCAGTGAGCATGGACAACAGTTAGAGTGTCGTCTTTTAAGATTCCCTGCACTCCACTTATGGTGGCAAAAGCAGTGCCTTGACTGTAATCATAAAAGTGATTACAGCTTCATTGCTTTGACATCATGTAGGATGCTTCCTCCATCTGCTGTGGTCAGCATTAAGTAACAGATTTCTCAGTTTCTAGGAAGAGTCTAGCAAACAATCACCTTGCTCCTTCTCTTGCATTTATTCATCACTGCTATGCTGCTATACAGACAGGTAGTCTGTTTATGATTCAACAATTCAATGGGACATCAAGTAAATAACAAAGCAAAACTAACTACCGAAAGCACTATAAGGGCCAGAGATTAGCTTGGATCAAAACAGGTATTCTCCTAGCATTGTTTACAAACGAGTCAGCATGTGAAACAGAAGGCACAATGTAGTTTGTGCCTTGTTTTGGGCATGCCCGGAAGAAGGAAATTCTGATTTCACATACGGGAAAAGAAATGTTGACATTTGAATGAGATTGTTCATACTCCAGTAAAGGTTGCTTTGAAAGGTTGTGGAAGTCTTGTTAGGAAACATGGCTTTACAAGTCCTTTCCACCAGGAGACAACAGCTGCAGAACATCTGGGTGTGCCAGTGTTGAGAGCACCAGCAAAGATCAAAGTGGAGAAGTTGGTGAACAATGGCAGTGGCCTGGCGGAGGGCAAGTGGGGTGCTGGCTGTGGGACCAGGGGAGTCCTGACTGATTTAGGAGGCGTGTGATGGTCTGTGCCAGCAAGCGGAGTAGTGCTGTGGCCTTGGCACACTGCTAATACTGGAATTCAGTGGGGTCACTGGGCAGGCTGAGTGTGTGAGCTGCTGGAGGGACCCAGTTTGCCCACATGTAAACATCCAGTCTCACTCTTGCCAGCCACAGAAAGGAGCAGGATGTGGCTGCTGGCGATGCCTGTCACGTATATGTAGTGTATATGTGTGCTATCCCAGCCTGCTGGGAACACTTCTTCTTTGGGACTGCTTGGGCTGAGGGAGAGAAAGCAGTGGTAGTTTCTGAGGTTTCGAGTTTGCTCGAGTTTCTCAGGCTGTTTCTGGAGCCACCCCGAGTTCTCTTCCTTGAAGCATTTCAAGTCCTGCTAATTTTCAAAATTCAAACAGACACAGCCCTAAGCTAGTTGATCTGACTTCAGAGCTATTCTTACGCTGAGCTGTTGCATGATCTGATCTCCTGAGATGTCTTCCATCTCAGTTTATGACCTGGTTCTTGTGAAAAGTAGGATCTTTTAGCCTGGAGAAGAGAGGTTTCTGGAGAGACAGTATTGTGGCCTTTGAATATGTAAAGAGGGTATAAGACAAATGGAGAAAGACTTTTTAGGAAAGTTTGCAGAGACAGGATAAGGGGCCATGCTTTCAAACTGAGACTAGGTTTAGATTGGCTAAAAGGAAAAACTTTTCTACAATGAAGCTGGTGAGACACTCAAACGGGTGTTCCAGAGAAGTTGTGGATGCCCCATCATTGAGAGTGCTCCTTATCAGTTTGGCTAGTCTTGAGCAATTTGATCTACTGTAAGATCTACCTGGCAAGGAAGTTGGACTACATGATCTTTAATCACAGACTGTTGTATGATTCCGTGGAAGACAGAATGCAATAAAGTTCATATTTCAGATTTTGGCGCAGACATATTTATTTTTTCTCACTTTATGCATCATTGCAATGACAACTTGTTAGCTTCTGAAATGATTAGCTGAGATTGATTTCCTTCCTTAGTTTCATTTTCTCTGTTATTCCTTCACTCTTGGACTTTTTTTTTCACTAGATTCCCTCTTTCAGTAAACTGCCCTTAAGTATCACTTTGCTCCCCACCTGGCTTTTTTTTTTTTTTCAATGACACCTTTTCACTGGTTCGTTTTGGGCCTTTGCTGCTTGAAGTCCAGCAGCCTCCTTGTCTGAGCATTACGGAGCTTTCTTTACAGCTTCATCACTATGCAAAAAGCCATAAATTACTGTGTTCCATCTCACATACCATCAAGTATCACACTAATATTCCCTCTGCTGAATAGCTGGTTGGTTTACATAGACCAGCCAAATACCAGGAAATCCAGATGGCAGCAAGAATCTTGTAGACTACTCCCGCTGTTCATTTAAATTCTGGAGAAGTCAGGTGAGGTATCACATTCTCTTGAAAGAAGTGTCTATCATCTCGGACATTCTAGAATGGGCTATTAATATTGTCATGAGTTTCTGGCTAGACTTTTTAGTATGCAAATTCAAATTCAAATGATCTGAAATGATAGAACTTCAAGAAATTTTTTTTCCCAGAATCGAAGTATGATGGAATTCCATAGGGAGAATCTTAATCTTAGTTATTCTATTCCATCTCACATCATGGCTGGGGGCAGGGAGAAGGGAGTATCTTTGGGGGACAATGGGTTCCGGTGTAGTCAGTAAGCTGGGCAGAGGAGCCATCAGGTATTTTCTGTTGTTGGGCGGGGGGGGGGGGGGATTCGTGTGAACTCTTCCTTTCTTGTACCCTGCCACTAGTATTGTTGCTAAAATTGTTTGTTTTCTCATCCAAGTGACAAAATCAGCACACTTAATGAGGGATGAAGAGGGAGCAGCGACCTCAGAACAGGAGGAAGAAGAAGCAGAGCCTGCTGTCCTCCAGAAGAAAAAAACACTACCAGCCAACTTTGCATCATCTGTGAACTTCCTGGGCGTGTACTCTATCCCCTTGTCCAGAACACTGAGCAAGATATTAAACAGGACTGGGCCCAAGACCGAGCCTTGGGGACCAGCTGGATGAACTCTATTTCCCACCACTCTGTGGGCCTGGCCATCACCCAGTTTGTCACCCAGCAAACAGCCCACCCATGCAAACTATAAGCAGACAGTTTCTTCAGGAGAATGATGTGAGACTCATTGCAAAAAGGATCAGGGAGATGCCTAGGAAGAGTCTCAGGTGAATCCAGGAGACTATAGTGGAGGAAGGACGCGAGGAAGAAGAAGGCGTTCTTAAAGTGGCACCCTGGCAGCAGCCCTGAAAGGGCGCATAACACACGGCGTCTCGCTGCCCTCCGTTCTACATACTCGCAGCTCCCTCTGCCGACTTGCAAAAGTTGCTACCAGAGCAGAGGCGGCCAGATTGAAGAGGCAGTGCCTAGGTTCACCTTCTCCTTACTGCACGTAAGCCACGTCCAGCTCCTCGCTGCACTCTGGATTTCCCTTCTCCGCGGCACTTACAGTGGTGCTGTGTGCAACTCGGCGCCTAGAAGCGACCGCCAATGCTTTCACAGCGGGCTGCAAGGGAACCAAGGAGCAGCACAAGCAGCAGTGCTTCAGCTTGCTCCTTCCGACTGCTAAGGGCACTTGGGAAGGCAAGCGAGAGTCAACCACCTTCCTCTCCTAGTAGCCTGTAACGTGGTGCACACAAGCACGGGACTAGTGCCGCTTCGTTCACCGCCCTCGCCCAAGCGTGGAGCCGCTTTCACTTGCCGGCGGCCAGAAGCCGCTGCAAGGGCGCCACACAACCACAAGTGCGCCGGCAGCCAAGAGCTAGAGAACGCTGCTTCTGCCCAAGCCCGCCTAGGGCGTGCACCTTTGTTCTCAGAGCTCCGTGCAACAGTCTGCCTCTCTCGCAGTTCGAATGGAAAACGAAAGCTTTTCGCCTACGCCCTTCACAGAGATCCGTTGCCAGGACGAGAATGTCTTGTGGCCGGAGCTCGCCCCGGCCGCGAGGAAGATGCTATTAGCACCGCGTTGCAGGGACACGTCTCGCTTCTTGACTACGTGCTCAGCGCTCTCCGAATTCGCCGCTAGCTCCACGGTCTTTCTCAGCTGCAAGTAGCAGCGCTCACAGTACATAGAGCTTCGCAAGGAACGAAGACCCGGAGGGAAGTTTCGCACAGGAAAATGTACCAGGACAGAGACGTGTTCTACGTTGTCCCTTCTCGTCATGCAGTTTGTGCCTCTGCTGCTTCTGCTGTTAGGAATCGCTCCTTGAAAGGCGAGCAACAGCGTCTTTCCGGGTGCATTGCACTGAGTCGAGTGCTCGCTCGGGACTTTGCTCTCGGGGCCAAGGCAAGAGGGCGTGCTTGCCCGCAGAACTGAGAACACGCTGTTGGGCAGAGCTGCAACTGACCGCTGGAGTTCAGCTCTCGCCGGACGGCAGAAGGCGAAGAACGAAGCCGCTTGCGAGCGGCGCAGTGCAGCGAAGAGCTCTCCGAATTCGCCGCTAGCTCCACGGTCCTTCTCAGCTGCGAGTAGCAGCGCTCGCAGTACACAGAGCTTCGCAAGGCCCGAAGACCCGGAGGGAAGTATGGCACACGGAAATGTGCCAGGACAGAGACGTGTTCTACGTTGTCCCTTCTCGTCATGCAGTTTGTGCCTCTGCTGCTTCTGCTGTTAGGAATCGCTCCTTGAAAGACGAGCGAGAGCGTCCTTCTGGGTGCATTGCACTAAGTCGAATGCTCGCTCGGGACTTTGCTCTCGGGGCCAAGGCAAGAGGGCGTGCTTGCCCGCAGAACTGAGAACACGCTGTTGGGCAGAGCTGCAACTTACCGCTGGAGTTCAGCTCTCGCCGGACGGCAGAAGGCGAAGAACGAAGCCGCTTGCGAGCGGCGCAGTGCAGCGAAGAGCTCTCCGAATTCGCCGCTAGCTCCACGGTCCTTCTCAGCTGCGAGTAGCAGCGCTCGCAGTACACAGGGCTTCGCAAGGCCCGAAGACCCGGAGGGAAGTTTCGCACACGAAAATGTGCCAGGACAGAGACGTGTTCTACGTTGTCCCTTCTCGTCATGCAGTTTGTGCCTCTGCTGCTTCTGCTGTTAGGAATCGCTCCTTGAAAGGCGAGCGAGAGCGTCCTTCCGGGTGCATTGCACTGAGTCGAGTGCTCGCTCGGGACTTTGCTCTCGGGGCCAAGGCAAGAGGGCGTGCTTGCCCGCAGAACTGAGAACACGCTGTTGGGCAGAGCTGCAACTGACCGCTGGAGTTCAGCTCTCGCCGGACGGCAGAAGGCGAAGAACGAAGCCGCTTGCGAGCGGCGCAGTGCAGCGAAGAGCTCTCCGAATTCGCCGCTAGCTCCACGGTCCTTCTCAGCTGCGAGTAGCAGCGCTCGCAGTACACAGAGCTTCGCAAGGCCCGAAGACCCGGAGGGAAGTATGGCACACGGAAATGTGCCAGGACAGAGACGTGTTCTACGTTGTCCCTTCTCGTCATGCAGTTTGTGCCTCTGCTGCTTCTGCTGTTAGGAATCGCTCCTTGAAAGGCGAGCGAGAGCGTCCTTCCGGGTGCATTGCACTGAGTCGAGTGCTCGCTCGGGACTTTGCTCTCGGGGCCAAGGCAAGAGGGCGTGCTTGCCCGCAGAACTGAGAACACGCTGTTGGGCAGAGCTGCAACTGACCGCTGGAGTTCAGCTCTCGCCGGACGGCAGAAGGCGAAGAACGAAGCCGCTTGCGAGCGGCGCAGTGCAGCGAAGAGCTCTCCGAATTCGCCGCTAGCTCCACGGTCCTTCTCAGCTGCGAGTAGCAGCGCTCGCAGTACACAGGGCTTCGCAAGGCCCCGAAGACCCGGAGGGAAGTATCGCACACGAAAATGTGCCAGGACAGAGACGTGTTCTACGTTGTCCCTTCTCGTCATGCAGTTTGTGCCTCTGCTGCTTCTGCTGTTAGGAATCGCTCCTTGAAAGGCGAGCGAGAGCGTCCTTCCGGGTGCATTGCACTGAGTCGAGTGCTCGCTCGGGGCTTTGCTCTCGGGGCCAAGGCAAGAGGGCGTGCTTGCCCGCAGAACTGAGAACACGCTGTTGGGCAGAGCTGCAACTGACCGCTGGAGTTCAGCTCTCGCCGGACGGCAGAAGGCGAAGAACGAAGCCGCTTGCGAGCGGCGCAGGTGCAGCGAAGAGCTCTCCGAATTCGCCGCTAGCTCCACGGTCCTTCTCAGCTGCGAGTAGCAGCGCTCGCAGTACACAGAGCTTCGCAAGGCCCGAAGACCCGGAGGGAAGTATCGCACACGAAAATGTGCCAAAATGTGCCAGGACAGAGACGTGTTCTACGTTGTCCCTTCTCGTCATGCAGTTTGTGCCTCTGCTGCTTCTGCTGTTAGGAATCGCTCCTTGAAAGGCGAGCGAGAGCGTCCTTCCGGGTGCATTGCACTGAGTCGAGTGCTCGCTCGGGACTTTGCTCTCGGGGCCAAGGCAAGAGGGCGTGCTTGCCCGCAGAACTGAGAACACGCTGTTGGGCAGAGCTGCAACTGACCGCTGGAGTTCAGCTCTCGCCGGACGGCAGAAGGCGAAGAACGAAGCCGCTTGCGAGCGGCGCAGTGCAGCGAAGAGCTCTCCGAATTCGCCGCTAGCTCCACGGTCCTTCTCAGCTGCGAGTAGCAGCGCTCGCAGTACACAGGGCTTCGCAAGGCCCGAAGACCCGGAGGGAAGTTTCGCACACGAAAATGTGCCAGGACAGAGACAGTGTTCTACGTTGTCCCTTCTCGTCATGCAGTTTGTGCTCTGCTGCTTCTGCTGTAGGAATCGCTCCTTGAAAGGCGAGCGAGAGCGTCCTTCCGGGTGCATTGCACTGAGTCGAGTGCTCGCTCGGGGCTTTGCTCTCGGGCCAAGGCAAGAGGGCGTGCTTGCCCGCAGAACTGAGAACACGCTGTTGGGCAGAGCTGCAACTGACCGCTGGAGTTCAGCTCTCGCCGGACGGCAGAAGGCGAAGAACGAAGCCGCTTGCGAGCGGCGCAGTGCAGCGAAGAGCTCTCCGAATTCGCCGCTAGCTCCACGGTCCTTCTCAGCTGCGAGTAGCAGCGCTCGCAGTACACAGAGCTTCGCAAGGCCCGAAGACCCGGAGGGAAGTATCGCACACGAAAATGCGCCAGGACAGAGACGTGTTCTACGTTGTCCCTTCTCGTCATGCAGTTGTGCCTCTGCTGCTTCTGCTGTTAGGAATCGCTCCTTGAAAGGCGAGCGAGAGCGTCCTTCCGGGTGCATTGCACTGAGTCGAGTGCTCGCTCGGGGCTTTGCTCTCGGGGGCCAAGGCAAGAGGGCGTGCTTGCCCGCAGAACTGAGAACACGCTGTTGGGCAGAGCTGCAACTGACCGCTGGAGTTCAGCTCTCGCCGGACGGCAGAAGGCGAAGAACGAAGGCCGCTTGCGAGCGGCGCAGTGCAGCGAAGAGCTCTCCGAATTCGCCGCTAGCTCCACGGTCCTTCTCAGCTGCGAGTAGCAGCGCTCGCAGTACACAGAGCTTCGCAAGGCCCGAAGACCCGGAGGGAAGTATCGCACACGAAAATGCGCCAGGACAGAGACGTGTTCTACGTTGTCCCTTCTCGTCATGCAGTTTGTGCCTCTGCTGCTTCTGCTGTTAGGAATCGCTCCTTGAAAGGCGAGCGAGAGCGTCCTTCCGGGTGCATTGCACTGAGTCGAGTGCTCGCTCGGGACTTTGCTCTCGGGCCAAGGCAAGAGGGCGTGCTTGCCCGCAGAACTGAGAACACGCTGTTGGGCAGAGCTGCAACTGACCGCTGGAGTTCAGCTCTCGCCGGACGCAGAAGGCGAAGAACGAAGCCGCTTGCGAGCGGGCGCAGTGCAGCGAAGAGCTCTCCGAATTCGCCGCTAGCTCCACGGTCCTTCTCAGCTGCGAGTAGCAGCGCTCGCAGTACACAGGGCTTCGCAAGGCCGAAGACCCGGAGGAAGTTTCGCACACGAAAAATGCGCCAGGACACGAGACGTGTTCTACGTTGTCCCTTCTCGTCATGCAGTTTGTGCCTCTGCTGCTTCTGCTGTTAGGAATCGCTCCTTGAAAGGCGAGCGAGAGCGTCCTTCCGGGTGCATTGCACTGAGTCGCAGTGCTCGCTCGGGGCTTCTTGCTCTCGGGCCAAGGCAAGAGGGCGTGCTTGCCCGCAGAACTGAGAACACGCTGTTGGGCAGAGCTGCAACTGACCGCTGGAGTTCAGCTCTCGCCGGACGGCAGAAGGCGAAGAACGAAGCCGCTCTGCGAGCGGCGCAGTGCAGCGAAGAGCTCTCCGAATTCGCCGCTAGCTCCACGGTCCTTCTCAGCTGCGAGTAGCAGCGGCTCGCAGTACACAGAGCTTCGCAAGGCCCGAAGACGCGGAGGAAGTATCGCACACGAAAATGCGCCAGGACAGAGACGTGTTCTACGTTGTCCCTTCTCGTCATGCAGTTTGTGCCTCTGCTGCTTCTGCTGTTAGAATCGCTCCTTGAAAGGCGAGCGAGAGCGTCCTTCCGGGTGCATTGCACTGAGTCGAGTGCTCGCTCGGGGCTTGCTCTCGGGGCCAAGGCAAGAGGGCGTGCTTGCCCGCAGAACTGAGAACACGCTGTTGGGCAGAGCTGCAACTGACCGCTGGAGTTCAGCTCTCGCCGGACGGCAGAAGGCGAAGAACGAAGCCGCTTGCGAGCGCGCGCAGTGCAGCGAAGAGCTCTCCGAATTCGCCGCTAGCTCCACGGTCCTTCTCAGCTGCGAGTAGCAGCGCTCGCAGTACACAGGGCTTCGCAAGGCCCGAAGACCCGGAGGGAAGTTTCGCACACGAAAATGCGCCAGGACAGAGACGTGTTCTACGTTGTCCCTTCTCGTCATGCAGTTTGTGCCTCTGCTGCTTCTGCTGTTAGGAATCGCTCCTTGAAAGGCGAGCGAGAGCGTCCTTCCGGGTGCATTGCACTGAGTCGAGTGCTCGCTCGGGGCTTTGCTCTCGGGGCCAAGGCAAGAGGGCGTGCTTGCCCGCAGAACTGAGAACACGCTGTTGGGCAGAGCTGCAACTGACCGCTGAGTTCAGCTCTCGCCGGACGGCAGAAGGCGAAGAACGAAGCCGCTTGCGAGCGGCGCAGTGCAGCGAAGAGCTCTCCGAATTCGCCGCTAGCTCCACGGTCCTTCTCAGCTGCGAGTAGCCGCGCTCGCAGTACACAGAGCTTCGCAAGGCCCGAAGACGCGGAGGGAAGTATCGCACACGAAAATGCGCCAGGACAGAGACGTGTTCTACGTTGTCCCCTTCTCGTCATGCAGTTTGTGCCTCTGCTGCTTCTGCTGTTAGGAATCGATCCTTGAAAGGCGAGCTGAGAGCGTCCTTCCGGGTGCATTGCACTGAGTCGAGTGCTCGCTCGGGACTTTGCACTCGGGGCCAAGGCAAGAGGGCGTGCTTGCCCGCAGAACTGAGAACACGCTGTTGGGCAGAGCTGCAACTGACCGCTGGAGTTCAGCTCTCGCCGGACGGCAGAAGGCGAAGAACGAAGCCGCTTGCGAGCGGCGCAGTGCAGCGAAGAGCTCTCCGAATTCGCCGCTAGCTCCACGGTCCTCTCAGCTGCGAGTAGCAGCGCTCGCAGTACACAGAGCTTCGCAAGGCCCGAAGACCCGGAGGGAAGTATCGCACACGAAAATGCGCCAGGACAGAGACGTGTTCTACGTTGTCCCTTCTCGTCATGCAGTTTGTGCCTCTGCTGCTTCTGCTGTTAGGAATCGCTCCTTGAAAGGCGAGCGAGAGCGTCCTTCGGGTGCATTGCACTGAGTCGAGTGCTCGCTCGGGACTTTGCACTCGGGGCCAAGGCAAGAGGGCGTGCTTGCCGCAGAACTGAGAACACGCTGTTGGGCAGAGCTGCAACTGACCGCTGGAGTTCAGCTCTCGCCGGACGGCAGAAGGCGAAGAACGAAGCCGCTTGCGAGCGGCGCAGTGCAGCGAAGAGCTCTCCGAATTCGCCGCTAGCTCCACGGTCCTTCTCAGCTGCGAGTAGCAGCGCTCGCAGTACACAGGGCTTCGCAAGGCCCGAAGACCCGGAGGGAAGTATCGCACACGAAAAATGCGCCAGGACAGAGACGTGTTCTACGTTGTCCTTCTCGTCATGCAGTTTGTGCCTCTGCTGCTTCTGCTGTAGGTAATCGCTCCTTGAAAGAGAGCGAGAGCGTCCTTCCGGGTGCATTGCACTGAGTCGAGTGCTCGTCGAGACTTTGCACTCGGGGCCAAGGCAAGAGGGCGTGCTTGCCCGCAGAACTGAGAACACGCTGTTGGGCAGAGCTGCAACTGACCGCTGGAGTTCAGCTCTCGCCGGACGGCAGAAGGCGAAGAACGAAGCGCTTGCGAGCGGCGCAGTGCGAGCGAAGAGCTCTCCGAATTCGCCGCTAGCTCCACGGTCCTTCTCAGCTGGCGAGTAGCAGCGCTCGCAGTACACAGAGCTTCGCAAGGCCCGAAGACCCGGAGGGAAGTCGTCGCACACGAAAAATGTGCCAGGACAGAGACGTGTTCTACGTTGTCCCTTCTCGTCATGCAGTTTGTGCCTCTGCTGCTTCTGCTGTTAGGAATCGCTCCTTGAAAAGGCGAGCGAGAGCGTCCTTCCGGGTGCATTGCACTGAGTCGAGTGCTCGCTCGGGGGCTTTGCTCTCGGGCCAAGGCAAGAGGGCGTGCTTGCCCGCAGAACTGAGAACACGGCTGTTGGGCAGAGCTGCAACTGACCGCTGAGTTCAGCTCTCGCCGGACGGCAGAAGGCGAAGAACGAAGCCGCTTGCGAGCGGCGCAGTGCAGCGAAGAGCTCTCCGAATTCGCCGCTAGCTCCACGGTCCTTCTCAGCTGCGAGTAGCAGCGCTCGCAGTACACAGGGCTTCGCAAGGCCCGAAGACCCGGAGGGAAGTTTCGCACACGAAAATGTGCCAGGACAGAGACGTGTTCTACGTTGTCCCTTCTCGTCATGCAGTTTGTGCCTCTGCTGCTTCTGCTGTTAGGAATCGCTCCTTGAAAGGCGAGCGAGAGCGTCCTTCCGGTGCATTGCACTGAGTCGAGTGCTCGCTCGGGGCTTTGCACTCGGGGCCAAGGCAAGAGGGCGTGCTTGCCCGCAGAACTGAGAACACGCTGTTGGGCAGAGCTGCAACTGACCGCTGGAGTTCAGCTCTCGCCGGACGGCAGAAGGCGAAGAACGAAGCCGCTTGCGAGCGGCGCAGTGCAGCGAAGAGCTCTCCGAATTCGCCGCTAGCTCCACGGTCCTTCTCAGCTGCGAGTAGCAGCGCTCGCAGTACACAGAGCTTCGCAAGGCCCGAAGACCCGGAGGGAAGTTTCGCACACGAAAATGTGCCAGGACAGAGACGTGTTCTACGTTGTCCCTTCTCGTCATGCAGTTTTGTGCCTCTGCTGCTTCTGCTGTTAGGAATCGCTCCTTGAAAGGCGAGCGAGAGCGTCCTTCCGGGTGCATTGCACTGAGTCGAGTGCTCGCTCGGGGCTTTGCTCTCGGGGCCAAGGCAAGAGGGCGTGCTTGCCCGCAGAACTGAGAACACGCTGTTGGGCAGAGCTGCAACTGACCGCTGGAGTTCAGCTCTCGCCGGACGGCAGAAGGCGAAGAACGAAGCCGCTTGCGAGCGGCGCAGTGCAGCGAAGAGCTCTCCGAATTCGCCGCTAGCTCCACGGTCCTTCTCAGCTGCGAGTAGCAGCGCTCGCAGTACACAGGGCTTCGCAAGGCCCGAAGACCCGGAGGAAGTTTCGCACACGAAAATGTGCCAGGACAGAGACGTGTTCTACGTTTGTCCCTTCTCGTCATGCAGTTTGTGCTCTGCTGCTTCTGCTGTTAGGAATCGCTCCTTGAAAGGCGAGCGAGAGCGTCCTTCCGGGTGCATTGCACTGAGTCGAGTGCTCGCTCGGGGCTTTGCACTCGGGCCAAGGCAAGAGGGCGTGCTTGCCCGCAGAACTGAGAACACGCTGTTGGGCAGAGCTGCAACTGACCGCTGGAGTTCAGCTCTCGCCGGACGGCAGAAGGCGAAGAACGAAGCCGCTTGCGAGCGGCGCAGTGCAGCGAAGAGCTCTCCGAATTCGCCGCTAGCTCCACGGTCCTTCTCAGCTGCGAGTAGCAGCGCTCGCAGTACACAGGGCTTCGCAAGGCCCGAAGACCCGGAGGGAGTATCGCACACGAAAATATGCCAGGACAGAGACGTGTTCTACGTTGTCCCTTCTCGTCATGCAGTTTGTGCCTCTGCTGCTTCTGCTGTTAGGAATCGCTCCTTGAAAGGCGAGCGAGGAGCGTCCTTCCGGTGCATTGCACTGAGTCGAGTGCTCGCTCGGGACTTTGCTCTCGGGGCCAAGGCAAGAGGGCGTGCTTGCCCGCAGAACTGAGAACACGCTGTTGGGCAGAGCTGCAACTGACCGCTGGAGTTCAGCTCTCGCCGGACGGCAGAAGGCGAAGAACGAAGCCGCTTGCGAGCGGCGCAGTGCAGCGAAGAGCTCTCCGAATTCGCCGCTAGCTCCACGGTCCTTCTCAGCTGCGAGTAGCAGCGCTCGCAGTACACAGGGCTTCGCAAGGCCCGAAGACCCGGAGGGAAGTATCGCACACGAAAATGTGCCAGGACAGAGACGTGTTCTACGTTGTCCCTTCTCGTCATGCAGTTTGTGCCTCTGCTGCTTCTGCTGTTAGGAATCGCTCCTTGAAAGACGAGCGAGAGCGTCCTTCCGGGTGCATTGCACTGAGTCGAGTGCTCGCTCGGGACTTTGCTCTCGGGGCCAAGGCAAGAGGGCGTGCTTGCCCGCAGAACTGAGAACACGCTGTTGGGCAGAGCTGCAACTGACCGCCTGGAGTTCAGCTCTCGCCGGACGGCAGAAGGCGAAGAACGAAGCCGCTTGCGAGCGGCGCAGTGCAGCGAAGAGCTCTCCGAATTCGCCGCTAGCTCCACGGTCTTCTCAGCTGCGAGTAGCAGCGCTCGCAGTACACAGAGCTTCGCAAGGCCCGAAGACCCGGAGGGAAGTATCGCACACGAAAATGCGCCAGGACAGAGACGTGTTCTACGTTGTCCCTTCTCGTCATGCAGTTTGTGCCTCTGCTGCTTCTGCTGTTAGGAATCGCTCCTTGAAAGGCGAGCGAGAGCGTCCTTCCGGGTGCATTGCACTGAGTCGAGTGCTCGCTCGGGGCTTTGCTCTCGGGGCCAAGGCAAGAGGGCGTGCTTGCCCGCAGAACTGAGAACACGCTGTTGGGCAGAGCTGCAACTGACCGCTGGAGTTCAGCTCTCGCCGGACGGCAGAAGGCGAAGAACGAAGCCGCTTGCGAGCGGCGCAGTGCAAGGAAGAGCTCTCCGAATTCGCCGCTAGCTCCACGGTCCTTCTCAGCTGCGAGGTAGCAGCGCTCGCAGTACACAGGGCTTCGCAAGGCCCGAAGACCCGAGGGAAGTATCGCACACGAATATGGCCAGGACAGAGACGTGTTCTACGTTGTCCCTTCTCGTCATGCAGTTTGTGCCTCTGCTGCTTCTGCTGTTAGGAATCGCTCCTTGAAAGGCGAGCGAGAGCGTCCTTCCGGGTGCATTGCACTGAGTCGAGTGCTCGCTCGGGGCTTTGCTCTCGGGGCCAAGGCAAGAGGGCGTGCTTGCCCGCAGAACTGAGAACACGCTGTTGGGCAGAGCTGCAACTGACCGCTGGAGTTCAGCTCTCGCCGGACGGCAGAAGGCGAAGAACGAAGCCGCTTGCGAGCGGCGCAGTGCAGCGAAGAGCTCTCCGAATTCGCCGCTAGCTCCACGGTCCTTCTCAGCTGCGAGTAGCAGCGCTCGCAGTACACAGGGCTTCGCAAGGCCCGAAGACCCGGAGGGAAGTATCGCACACGAAAATGCGCCAGGACAGAGACGTGTTCTACGTTGTCCCTTCTCGTCATCGCAGTTTGTGCCTCTGCTGCTTCTGCTGTTAGGAATCGCTCCTTGAAAGGCGGAGCGAGAGCGTCCTTCCGGTTGCATTGCACTGAGTCGAGTGCTCGCTCGGGGCTTTGCTCTCGGGGCCAAGGCAAGAGGGCGTGCTTGCCCGCAGAACTGAGAACACGCTGTTGGGCAGAGCTGCAACTGACCGCTGGAGTTCAGCTCTCGCCGGACGGCAGAAGGCGAAGAACGAAGCCGCTTGCCAGCGGGCAGTGCAGCGAAGAGCTCTCCGAATTCGCCGCTAGCTCCACGGTCCTTCTCAGCTGCGAGTAGCAGCGCTCGCAGTACACAGGGCTTCGCAAGGCCCGATGACCCGGAGGGAAGTTTCGCACACGAAAATGCGCCAGGACAGAGACGTGTTCTACGTTGTCCCTTCTCGTCATGCAGTTTGTGCCTCTGCTGCTTCTGCTGTTAGAATCGCTCCTTGAAAGGCGAGCGAGAGCGTCCTTCCGGGTGCATTGCACTGAGTCGAGTGCTCGCTCGGGACTTTGCACTCGGGGCCAAGGCAAGAGGGCGTGCTTGCCCGCAGAACTGAGAACACGCTGTTGGGCAGAGCTGCAACTGACCGCTGGAGTTCAGCTCTCGCCGGACGGCAGAAGGCGAAGAACGAAGCCGCTTGCCAGCGGCGCAGTGCAGCGAAGAGCTCTCCGAATTCGCCGCTAGCTCCACGGTCCTTCTGAGCTGCGGAGTAGCAGCGCTCGCAGTACACAGGGCTTCGCAAGGCCCGATGACCCGGAGGGAAGTTTCGCACACGAAAATGCGGCCAGGACAGAGACGTGTTCTACGTTGTCCCTTCTCGTCATGCAGTTTGTGCCTCTGCTGCTTCTGCTGTTAGGAATCGCTCCTTGAAAGGCGAGCGAGAGCGTCCTTCGGTGCCATTGCACTGAGATCGAGTGCTCGCTCGGGACTTTGCACTCGGGGCCAAGCAAGAGGGCGTGCTTGCCCGCAGAACTGAGAACACGCTGTTGGGCAGAGCTGCAACTGACGCTGGAGTTCAGCTCTCGCCGGACGGCAGAAGGCGAAGAACGAAGCCGCTTGCGAGCGGCGCAGTGCAGCGAAGAGCTCTCCGAATTCGCCGCTAGCTCCACGGTCCTTCTCAGCTGCGAGTAGCAGCAGCTCGCAGTACACAGGGCCTTCGCAAGGCCCCGATGACCCGGAGGGAAGTTTCGCACACGAAAATGCGCCAGGACAGAGACGTGTTCTACGTTGTCCTTCTCGTCATGCAGTTTGTGCCTCTGCTGCTTTCTGCTGTTAGGAATCGCTCCTTGAAAGGCGAGCGAGAGCGTCCTTCCGGGTGCATTGCACTGAGTCGAGTGCTCGCTCGGGACTTTGCACTCGGGGCCAAGGCAAGAGGGCGTGCTTGCCCGCAGAACTGAGAACACGCTGTTGGCAGAGCTGCAACTGACCGCTGGAGTTCAGCTCTCGCCGGACGGCAGAAGGCGAAGAACGAAGCCGCTTGCGAGCGGCGCAGATGCAGCGAAGAGCTCTCCGAATTCGCCGCTAGCTCCACGGTCCTTCTCAGCTGCGAGTAGCAGCGCTCGCAGTACACAGGGCTTCGCAAGGCCCGAAGACCCGGAGGGAAGTTTCGCACACGAAATGCGCCAGGACAGAGACGTGTTCTACGTTGTCCCTTCTCGTCATGCAGTTTGTGCCTCTGCTGCTTCTGCTGTTAGGAATCGCTCCTTGAAAGGCGAGCGAGAGCGTCCTTCCGGGTGCATTGCACTGAGTCGAGTGCTCGCTCGGGACTTTGCTCTCGGGGCCAAGGCAAGAGGGCGTGCTTGCCCGCAGAACTGAGAACACGCTGTTGGGCAGAGCTGCAACTGCCCGCTGAGTTCAGCTCTCGCCGGACGGCAGAAGGCGAAGAACGAAGCCGCTTGCGAGGCGGCGCAGTGCAGCGAAGAGCTCTCCGAATTCGCCGCTAGCTCCACGGTCCTTCTCAGCTGCGAGTAGCAGCGCTCGCAGTACACAGAGCTTCGCAAGGCCCGAAGACCCGGAGGGAAGTATCGCACACGAAAATGCGCCAGGACAGAGACGTGTTCTACGTTGTCCCTTCTCGTCATGCAGTTTGTGCCTCTGCTGCTTCTGCTGTAGGTAATCGCTCCTTGAAAGACGAGCGAGAGCGTCCTTCCGGGTGCATTGCACTGAGTCGAGTGCTCGCTCGGGACTTTGCACTCGGGGCCAAGGCAAGGAGGGGCGTGCTTGCCCGCAGAACTGAGAACACGGCTGTTGTGGCAGAGCTGCAACTGACCGCCGAGTTCAGCTCTCAGCGGACGGCAAGAAGGCGAAGAACGAAGCCGCTTGCGAGCGGCGCAGTGCAGCGAAGAGCTCTCCGAATTCGCCGCTAGCTCCACGGTCCTTCTGAGCTGCGAGTAGCAGCGCTCGCAGTACACGGAGCTTCGCAAGGCCCGAAGACCGGAGGGAAGTATCGCACACGAAAATGTGCCAGGACAGAGACGTGTTCTACGTTGTCCCTTCTCGTCATGCAGTTTGGCCTCTGCTGCTTCTGCTGTTAGGAATCGCTCCTTGAAAGGCGAGCGAGAGCGTCCTTCCGGGTGCATTGCACTGAGTCGAGTGCTCGCTCGGGACTTTGCTCTCGGGGCCAAGGCAAGAGGGACGTGCTTGCCCGCAGAACTGAGAACACGCTGTTGGGCAGAGCTGCAAACTGACCGCCGGAGTTCAGCTCTCGCCGGACGGCAGAAGGCGAAGAACGAAGCCGCTTGCGAGCGGCGCAGTGCAGCGAAGAGCTCTCCGAATTCGCCGCTAGCTCCACGGTCCTTCTGAGCTGCGAGTAAGCAGCGCTCGCAGTACACAGGGCCTTCGCAAGGCCCGAAGACCCGGAGGGAAGTATCGCACACGCAAATGTGCCAGGACAGAGACGTGTTCTACGTTGTCCCTTCTCGTCATGCAGTTTGTGCCTCTGCTGCTTCTGCTGTTAGGAATCGCTCCTTGAAAGGCGACGAGAGCGA